>NC_077224.1:26388065-26630771 GCF_024763615.1 Phlebotomus papatasi
GATGGAAGGACTTTGTTCTTCGTCTCCAAACTATCAAAGATGTCAGCATTCCGCGCTGGATTTCTTGCTTCCAATCTCCAGATCGTGTTGAGCTTCACACTTTCTGCGATGCCAGTACACGGGTCTATGGAGTTGCAGTGTACATTGTGACTGGCTCCGGAGATGAATCCTGTGCGAGATTGTTGCTTGCCAAGTCCCGAGTAGCTCCATTGAGCCAACTCACTATACCGAAGTTAGAGTTGTGTGGTGCTACCTTAGCAGCTGAAACCATTGCCAAGTTCACTGATGCTGTTGGACCAGATGCAATCCATTTCTGGACTGACTCCACGATTGTCCTGCACTGGATCCACAGCCCTCCACAATCCTACAAGGTATTTGTAGCCCATCGTGTTCAGCGTATCCGGAAACATTCTTCACCTGATCAGTGGCGCCACGTAGTGTCTGAAGAAAATCCTGCAGACATAATTTCTCGTGGTGTCTCTCCTTCACAGCTCATGGACAATAGTTTATGGTTTGAGGGTCCTGAATGGATTAGATGTCCAGAGAGATCATGGCCACCACCCTTCAATCCCACTGCCTGTCCTGAGGCCAATTGTTTTCTGATCAAGGCGAAGGAGTTTGTCTTTGGAGATCTACTTCGAATGTTCTCATCTATTCTCAAAGTCCAACGGATCGTTGCATACTGCCTGAGATTTACCTATAAAGGTCCTCGTCCGCTTCCCAAGACCAATTTAGCCATTACAGCTGACGAGATGGAGAGAGCACTCCTTTTCCTCATTAAGATGGACCAACAAAGCTCTCTTCCGGAGGTTTGTGCTCAGCTGGAAAGGAGTGAGGCGCTCTCACGTGAGTGGAAGTCGCTTCAGAGTCTTGCTCTATTCTTGGATAGAGATGGCATTATCAGAGTTGGTGGAAGACTCAAGAATGCGGATGAGCCCTTCTCGACCAGACACCCAGTATTGCTCCCAAGATCCCTACTCACTTATAGAATCGTGCGTCATGAGCATTCCAAACAGTTGCACGCTCCTCCTACACTCTTATTGGCTTCCGTTCGCCAGAAGTTCTGGCCAATAGCTGGTCGAAATCTTGCCAAGAGAGTTGTGCACGATTGCCTGAAGTGCTACCTGAAGAAGCCCAAACCTTTGGACCAATTAATGGGTGATCTACCCGACCATAGGGTAAATTTGTATCGGCCCTTCCAAGCAACTGGTGTAGACTTCGCCGGCCCGCTCAACATGATCTCTTCCGCGACCCGGGGAGCACGGTCCCGGAAATCTGGAACCCAGAAAGTCTACATTGCCATCTTCGTTTGCATGGCAACGAAGGCAGCACACCTCGAGTTAGTGTCTTCGCTTTCAACGGAAGCATTTCTAGCCGCCTTCAGACGGTTCGCAGCCAGAAGAAGTACTCCTCGACATATCTATTCTGACTGCGGGAAAAATTTCGAGGGTGCTGCAAACGAGCTTATCCGACTCTTCAATCAGGAAGCGGCACAACAGGAGATTGTGAACCGCACTCAGGATGATGGTATCACGTGGCATTTCAATCCTCCTGCCTCTCCCCACCATGGAGGTTTGTGGGAGGCCTGCGTGAAGAGCACCAAGTACCACTTGGTTCGTGCCACGACATCTTCTGCTCTCTCCTATGAAGAGTTCCACACTATTCTATGTCAAATAGAATCCGTCCTAAACAGCCGACCTCTGTGTCTGCTGTCCGATGATCCCAACGAGAGGGACTATCTCACACCTGGCCATTTCTTGGTGGGAGCCCCTGGAAACGCTCCACCGGACCCGGACCTGTCACACATTCCAGAAAATCGTCTCTCATACTGGCAACATTGTCAAAGACGGGTGCAGGAGTTTGGGAGAAAATGGAGACTTCACTACCTCAACACCCTCCAACAAAGACCGCGATGGAAGATCGCTCGAGAGAATTTAAAGGTAGATGAAGTGATCTTACTCCTGGATGAGACGAGAGAGGGTTCGAAGTGGGTGCTCGGACAAGTGAAAACCATCCATCCTGGCACTGACGGCAGGGTGAGAGTGGTCTCAGTGAGGACTTCAAGAGGAGTGTACAAACGTCCAATAACGAAAATCGCCAGACTTCCCCAATCTACAGAAGACTCTTCTGGACTGCACCAGGAGGCGCACGTCCAGACCGGGGAGGATGTTGGGGTTTTAGTGTAAAATAAGAAGAAGTGACCGTTAATAAGAGAAGCAGATTCAAAATATCGATCAAAAGAGAGATGGAGGATGATATCGATATTAGTGGGATTTTCTCCTTCTATCATCTCTTCACTCTTGGACTTTCTCCCATGTTACTGTTAGTTCTTTCTTCATGTTCTCTGTGCAAATTTGGTGATTGGTGTGAAAAATTAAAATTTGAGGAAAAATTTATAATTAATTAAGTGGAAATAAAATTTGTAAATTGTTAAAAAGTTGTTTTGTGGAGTGGAAACATCAGCTGATCGGGGGACAGTGAAAATCCAGGAGGAAAAGCTTGAGTTTCGAGTGATTTCGAGAAAAAGGGGCCAAGATCCACCACGAGGTGACCCACCACAAAGGGAAGAGATTGCTTCTTGGCGGAAAAAGGAAAATTTTTTAATCCTTCTCGCCAAATACATTCCTTAACCAATCTCTCTTCCCTCCTAAAGGTATTGTACGCCTTCCCGGCCCTATAGATAGTGAGAATCTCTGTGCTAATGCTCTGCCACTGTTTTATTTGAAGGTAACTGCACCAGGGAAATATATTCTTATTGGGAGTTTGCTGATTCTAATAGAGCTTTCACATATTTTTCCCAAAGGTTTGCAACATTGTGCAGTGAAATCATGTTCACAAGGGAAACAAAGATCCTTAAGTATCCGGAGAAATAGTTGCAACAGCAGTTAGCAGCTGATAAGGAGAAAATCTCCTGGAAAAGGCTGCAAGGATTTCCAGATTCCGAAGACCACTTTTTCTGACAGAATGTATAGTAAATATCGCAAAAACTCCTGGAGAAAGACAAATAGGAGCCTCTACAGAACTCCCAAAGCAAGTGGAAAAGGACTTGGGCGGATGGGAAATTGAAATGTGCTAAAAATTGCATCCGCTTTAAAGTTATAACTGCTGGACAGCGCGAGGCGTCTGTGAAATTTACAGAACCTCTTTTTGGTTGGACGTCCGGGTAGTTCTTGGTAATTAGCGTTCCTCAACTGTTACCCGGACATAAAGGAGGGATTAGCATAACCATCAAATGTGCAAGTATACAGAGAAAACCCTCAAGATTTGATTATCTACATATTTTGTATGATATTTTGTCATTAATATCACTATGTCCAACTTTCCAAAAGTTTTTGTCCAACTTTCCAAAATTTTGTCCATCTTTTCAAAATGTGTTATTTTTTAATTTTCGTGAATTTTCCGATTATTCGGTTGCAATATTTAATAACAACTGTTAAGATTCTGTTAAAATATTTGTCAAAGAATCCCATGATACAAAAAAATGGTAAAAAATAATTATTTATTCAGTCTAAAAATGGATTTGAAATTGGATTTTTTCTTAAGTGTCTCGCTTTCCACGATTTACCCTATATATTTACACCTAAAACGTGTTAATGAGGAAAAAAAGTTCATCGCATCACCTCCCTGAAGCTGGCCGAAGGCCAGCCGAATGCGGGTTTGTGACTTGGCTAAGAAAAACCGTTGCAAATTCAAATATTTTTTTGTGTCTTGACTAAAAAACACTGAGAAAAATTAAAATAAATGCAGGAAAATGAAATGAAAATTCAGGAAAAACTTCATTTAAATGAAAATTAAGGTGCGTGTCTTGGCTAAAATAAAATATTTTCTCTCATATTTTCCAATATTTTCTTTCAAAACATAATTCATAAAGATACAAATTTCAAACAAAATATCCTGATCCACTTAATTGATACCACTAGGTAGGAGTTGAAAAAACTCAGTAATAATCACATTTACATGTATTTTCCTAAATCCAATGAAGAAAATTAGCAAACATATCAAAGAATCAATTTTCTCCTACGGGGTTGCTGCAGATGTGACATCCCAAAATAAGTAGCCCACTTCATCCTGAACATGATCTACCATGCGTCATATGCGAAGGAATTCTGACTTCCGGTTTATAAGCCCATGACTCTGACCCATGTAAGAAAAACTCAATGAGAATCCATTTCTACTAAATAGTTAATTCTTCCAATTTTCTCCTACGGGGTTGATGCAGATGTGACATCCCAAAATAAATAGCCCACTTCATCCTGAACATGATCTACAATGCGTCATGTGCGAAGGAATTCTGACTTCCGGTTTATAAGCCCATGACTCTGACCCATGTAAGAAAAACTCAATGAGAATCCATTTCTACTAAATAGTTAATTCTTCCAATTTTCTCCTACGGGGTTGCTGCAGATGTGACATCCCAAAATAAGTAGCCCACTTCATCCTGAACATGATCTACCATGCGTCATATGCGAAGGAATTCTGACTTCCGGTTTATAAGCCCATGACTCTGACCCATGTAAGAAAAACTCAATGAGAATCCATTTCTACTAAATAGTTAATTCTTCCAATTTTCTCCTACGGGGTTGCTGCAGATGTGACATCCTAAAATAAATAGCCCACTTCATCCTGAACATGATCTACCATGCGTCATGTGCGAAGGAATTCTGACTTCCGGTTTATAAGCCCATGACTCTGACCCATGTAAGAAAAACTCAATGAGAATCCATTTCTACTAAATAGTTAATTCTTCCAATTTTCTCCTACGGGGTTGATGCAGATGTGACATCCCAAAATAAATAGCCCACTTCATCCTGAACATGATCTACCATGCGTCATATGCGAAGGAATTCTGACTTCCGGTTTATAAGCCCATGACTCTGACCCATGTAAGAAAAACTCAATGAGAATCCATTTCTACTAAATAGTTAATTCTTCCAATTTTCTCCTACGGGGTTGATGCAGATGTGACATCCTAAAATAAATAGCCCACTTCATCCTGAACATGATCTACCATGCGTCATATGCGAAGGAATTCTGACTTCCGGTTTATAAGCCCATGACTCTGACCCATGTAAGAAAAACTCAATGAGAATCCATTTCTACTAAATAGTTAATTCTTCCAATTTTCTCCTACGGGGTTGCTGCAGATGTGACATCCTAAAATAAATAGCCCACTTCATCCTGAACATGATCTACCATGCGTCATGTGCGAAGGAATTCTGACTTCCGGTTTATAAGCCCATGACTCTGACCCATGTAAGAAAAACTCAATGAGAATCCATTTCTACTAAATAGTTAATTCTTCCAATTTTCTCCTACGGGGTTGATGCAGATGTGACATCCTAAAATAAATAGCCCACTTCATCCTGAACATGATCTACCATGCGTCATATGCGAAGGAATTCTGACTTCCGGTTTATAAGCCCATGACTCTGACCCATGTAAGAAAAACTCAATGTGAATCCATTTCTACTAAATAGTTAATTCTTCCAATTTTCTCCTACGGGGTTGCTGCAGATGTGACATCCTAAAATAAATAGCCCACTTCATCCTGAACATGATCTACCATGCGTCATATGCGAAGGAATTCTGACTTCCGGTTTATAAGCCCATGACTCTGACCCATGTAAGAAAAACTCAATGAGAATCCATTTCTACTAAATAGTTAATTCTTCCAATTTTCTCCTACGGGGTTGATGCAGATGTGACATCCTAAAATAAATAGCCCACTTCATCCTGAACATGATCTACCATGCGTCATATGCGAAGGAATTCTGACTTCCGGTTTATAAGCCCATGACTCTGACCCATGTAAGAAAAACTCAATGAGAATCCATTTCTACTAAATAGTTAATTCTTCCAATTTTCTCCTACGGGGTTGCTGCAGATGTGACATCCTAAAATAAATAGCCCACTTCATCCTGAACATGATCTACCATGCGTCATGTGCGAAGGAATTCTGACTTCCGGTTTATAAGCCCATGACTCTGACCCATGTAAGAAAAACTCAATGAGAATCCATTTCTACTAAATAGTTAATTCTTCCAATTTTCTCCTACGGGGTTGATGCAGATGTGACATCCCAAAATAAATAGCCCACTTCATCCTGAACATGATCTACCATGCGTCATATGCGAAGGAATTCTGACTTCCGGTTTATAAGCCCATGACTCTGACCCATGTAAGAAAAACTCAATGAGAATCCATTTCTACTAAATAGTTAATTCTTCCAATTTTCTCCTACGGGGTTGATGCAGATGTGACATCCTAAAATAAATAGCCCACTTCATCCTGAACATGATCTACCATGCGTCATATGCGAAGGAATTCTGACTTCCGGTTTATAAGCCCATGACTCTGACCCATGTAAGAAAAACTCAATGAGAATCCATTTCTACTAAATAGTTAATTCTTCCAATTTTCTCCTACGGGGTTGCTGCAGATGTGACATCCTAAAATAAATAGCCCACTTCATCCTGAACATGATCTACCATGCGTCATGTGCGAAGGAATTCTGACTTCCGGTTTATAAGCCCATGACTCTGACCCATGTAAGAAAAACTCAATGAGAATCCATTTCTACTAAATAGTTAATTCTTCCAATTTTCTCCTACGGGGTTGATGCAGATGTGACATCCTAAAATAAATAGCCCACTTCATCCTGAACATGATCTACCATGCGTCATATGCGAAGGAATTCTGACTTCCGGTTTATAAGCCCATGACTCTGACCCATGTAAGAAAAACTCAATGTGAATCCATTTCTACTAAATAGTTAATTCTTCCAATTTTCTCCTACGGGGTTGCTGCAGATGTGACATCCTAAAATAAATAGCCCACTTCATCCTGAACATGATCTACCATGCGTCATATGCGAAGGAATTCTGACTTCCGGTTTATAAGCCCATGACTCTGACCCATGTAAGAAAAACTCAATGAGAATCCATTTCTACTAAATAGTTAATTCTTCCAATTTTCTCCTACGGGGTTGATGCAGATGTGACATCCTAAAATAAATAGCCCACTTCATCCTGAACATGATCTACCATGCGTCATATGCGAAGGAATTCTGACTTCCGGTTTATAAGCCCATGACTCTGACCCATGTAAGAAAAACTCAATGAGAATCCATTTCTACTAAATAGTTAATTCTTCCAATTTTCTCCTACGGGGTTGATGCAGATGTGACATCCTAAAATAAATAGCCCACTTCATCCTGAACATGATCTACCATGCGTCATATGCGAAGGAATTCTGACTTCCGGTTTATAAGCCCATGACTCTGACCCATGTAAGAAAAACTCAATGAGAATCCATTTCTACTAAATAGTTAATTCTTCCAATTTTCTCCTACGGGGTTGCTGCAGATGTGACATCCCAAAATAAGTAGCCCACTTCATCCTGAACATGATCTACCATGCGTCATGTGCGAAGGAATTCTTACTTCCGGTTTATGAGCCCATGAGTCATATGAGAGATCGACGCCGAGAAATTTTCGGCGGCTGCGGCTAAAATTTTAAAAATGTCTACGGCTCGCTGCGCGCCGGCGCGCCAGCCGAGGATATCGGCTGCGGCTCAACCAGGCGCGCCGGATTTTTTTCATATTTTTCGATTACAATCACTATTATACACCGATTGTCCTCAAAATTAGAATATTTTTTGCTAGAATTACAAAATTATAAATAGAAAACGTTTAGTAGCAATCAAAGCTTTTAAAGGAAAACCTATCAATTTTAGAATTGAGCATGACATTTGCCTATTACTAACGCACAATAAAGTAAAAGGTGAATTTCATTGGCATGTGATAAGGAAAATAATTTTATCTGAATGGCAAAATGTCCGAAAATTTCCCAAAATGGGGCAAATTGAAACAAAACTGAAATTATTTCAGAAGAGAACAAAAAATGCATTTTTACTTACTCCAAAATATTTGTAATCAGGAAACATTGGACAAAACTTATCAAAACTGACATTTAACTTTTTAGATGAGCTCTTCGAAAACATGAGATATATTCACTTAGCATAGAAAATTTACTGCTTTACAACTTCCGAAAATATGATTTTCGAGTCATTTTATATCGATTCTCAAATGTACTGCAGAAAATATTGTTGTGATGTGTAACTTATTACATTTTTCTCTTGACAAAATGTTCAATTGATATAATTTTACAAAAAATATATATTCTACAATTTCGAGATGTTCTTCTACTTTACACTTCTACTTTAGAATTTTAATGCGATTCACATTGATGATCGCTAATAAACATACTAAGGGGTAATTTGCAAATTTGAATCACTAAATATTTAGGATTTGATCTACCCAAAATCTTTTCTAAATAGGATTGAATTAATTTCAATAGAATATGGTGGTAGATTTATTGAAAATCTGAAGATAGAAATTCTTAGTGATTTTTAGTAATTAATATTTGATTTTATCTCCTCATAATGTAAATTATTTATTAGAGCAGTAGCCTTAATATTTTATATATTTAGGACTTACTTCAGAACTTTTGTAAGATAAATACTAGAAACCATCTGAGTTGATTGTAGAAGCACTTCACCTAATTTTGGAAATTCCATGATTGATTTTAGAGGTTCTCTTAAATCAATTAGAAAACACTGGAATATGACCACTCATCACAAATACACTTGATTTTAGAAGTTTTCAGTTTGATTTTTATAAGTTTCTCAGAGTCAATCTAAAAACAAGTTTATTTATTTATTTATTAGTTTTGAGCATGAGCTCTGAGGATGTTTTTACAACATCATACTACCTTGAGCTGTGCGACTTTTTTAAATATATTATTGACCCTATTATAGTGAAGCTGTGGCTCTTTTGTGCAAAATCTTAACTTTTTAATATTTAAGAAATGTGGGCTTATTAATTTGACAACCAAAAAGTGACATTTAAAATTCCCCTAATGCATGGTTTTTACGACATGTTATTTGCCAATACTTTTTTTGTAAAATTATTCCACTATTCTTTTACTAAATTTAATCCTTTTTAGTATAGATTTAAGGTTTTAGAATTAGAAATTTCTTAGATGAGTAAAAACAGATAAATTGGCTCATCCGCAAAAGGATTGCTTTTAAAAATCCTTTTTTGAATTAAAGTTTCTCTTTATGTAGTAGGGTAAAATAACGTAATTTGGAACATGATCCAAATGGAAATTCTTCACAACTCCATATAAAAATATAGAATTTTTCATTAATAAACACAGTACTAAATTTCCATTTACAATAATTTCTCTGTTGCAATCTTATTATCGGATTCTTCGTGTTCCAGATAAATCTAAATTCCATTCACATTAATAAGTTTTAGTTCAGGGGCATCTCGACATTAATTTTTCTATACGTTTTTGTATAAAGGCACTGTAACCTAAAGGTAAGTTTTTTCTTACGGAGAATTGACTTATCACTTTGATATATTTCGAAATTGTGCGTTTAAAGCTATCTAAATATACATATTTCATAATATTCGCCGAAAATACAAGAATTACGAGCAAATTTGTTTAAGATGCGATGCAATATATGTGCAAAATTTTTACAAAGAAAAGTGAAAAATAGTTTTACTAAATATTAGGTTTGATGGTCCGCTGTTCTAATTAAAAATGTTCCTATTTTTGGGTCAGGCTCTGAATTGATTTATTTTACCCTGTCATGATTCTTTTGCTTAATAAGTTTGCTTTTACTATTAAAATCGGATATTCCGACCAACTGTTTCTACAAAAAAAAATATCAACAAATTATGAGGTGTTTTAAAAATAAATAAACTTGTTTTTAGATTGACTCTGGGAAACTTATAAAAATCAAACTGAAAACTTCTAAAATCAAGTGTATTTGTGATGAGTGGTCATATTCCAGTGTTTTCTAATTGATTTAAGAGAACCTCTAAAATCAATCATGGAATTTCCAAAATTAGGTGAAGTGCTTCTACAATCAACTCAGATGGTTTCTAGTATTTATCTTACAAAAGTTCTGAAGTAAGTCCTAAATATATAAAATATTAAGGCTACTGCTCTAATAAATAATTTACATTATGAGGAGATAAAATCAAATATTAATTACTAAAAATCACTAAGAATTTCTATCTTCAGATTTTCAATAAATCTACCACCATATTCTATTGAAATTAATTCAATCCTATTTAGAAAAGATTTTGGGTAGATCAAATCCTAAATATTTAGTGATTCAAATTTGCAAATTACCCCTTAGTATGTTTATTAGCGATCATCAATGTGAATCGCATTAAAATTCTAAAGTAGAAGTGTAAAGTAGAAGAACATCTCGAAATTGTAGAATATATATTTTTTGTAAAATTATATCAATTGAACATTTTGTCAAGAGAAAAATGTAATAAGTTACACATCACAACAATATTTTCCGCAGTACATTTGAGAATCGATATAAAATGACTCGAAAATCATATTTTCGGAAGTTATAAAGCAGTAAATTTTCTATGCTAAGTGAATATATCTCATGTTTTCGAAGAGCTCATCTAAAAAGTTAAATGTCAGTTTTGATAAGTTTTGTCCAATGTTTCCTGATTACAAATATTTTGGAGTAAGTAAAAATGCATTTTTTGTTCTCTTCTGAAATAATTTCAGTTTTGTTTCAATTTGCCCCATTTTGGGAAATTTTCGGACATTTTGCCATTCAGATAAAATTATTTTCCTTATCACATGCCAATGAAATTCACCTTTTACTTTATTGTGCGTTTTTTTATTAGTAATAGGCAAATGTCATGCTCAATTCTAAAATTGATAGGTTTTCCTTTAAAAGCTTTGATTGCTACTAAACGTTTTCTATTTATAATTTTGTAATTCTAGCAAAAAATATTCTAATTTTGAGGACAATCGGTGTATAATAGTGGTTGTAATCGAAAAATATGAAAAAAAATCCAGCGCGCCTGGTTGAGCCGCAGCCGATATCCTCGGCTGGCGCGGCGGCGCGCAGCGAGCCGTAGACATTTTTAAAATTTTAGCCGCAGCCGCCGAAAATTTCTCGGCGTCGATCTCTCATATGACTCATGGGCTCATAAACCGGAAGTCAGAATTCCTTCGCATATGACGCATGGTAGATCATGTTCAGGATGAAGTGGGCTACTTATTTTGGGATGTCACATCTGCAGCAACCCCGTAAGGTAAAATTTAGTAGAAGGAAACTATTGGTGAAACACGACTTTTCTTTGAACTTGCATACATGTATCACATCCAGAATGATCTGTCCAGGAAACAAAGGATTTGTCAGGCATGGCACATGGTACATTTTATTGGGGATTTAGTGGGCTATCTATTTTGGGTAGTGAGATAAATGACAACCCCGTAGGGAAAAATTTAGTAGAAGGAAACCATTGGTGAAACACGACTTTTCTTTGAACTTGCATACATGTATCACATCCAGGATGATCTGTCCAGGAAACAAAGGATTTGTCAGGCATGGCACATGGTACATTTTATTGGGGATTTAGTGGGCTATCTATTTTGGGTAGTGAGATAAATGACAACCCCGTAGGGAAAAATTTAGTAGAAGGAAACTATTGGTGAAACACGACTTTTCTTTGAACTTGCATACATGTATCACATCCAGGATGATCTGTCCAGGAAACAAAGGATTTGTCAGGCATGGCACATGGTACATTTTATTGGGGATTTAGTGGGCTATCTATTTTGGGTAGTGAGATAAATGACAACCCCGTAGGGAAAAATTTAGTAGAAGGAAACCATTGGTGAAACACGACTTTTCTTTGAACTTGCATACATGTATCACATCCAGGATGATCTGTCCAGGAAACAAAGGATTTGTCAGGCATGGCACATGGTACATTTTATTGGGGATTTAGTGGGCTATCTATTTTGGGTAGTGAGATAAATGACAACCCCGTAGGGTAAAATTGAGCAGAAGGAAACTATTGGTGAAACACGACTTTTCTTTGAACTTGCATACATGTATCACATCCAGGATGATCTGTCCAGGAAACAAAGGATTTGTCAGGCATGGAACATGGTACATTTTATTGGGGATTTAGTGGGCTATCTATTTTGGGTAGTGAGATAAATGACAACCCCGTAGGGAAAAATTTAGTAGAAGGAAACCATTGGTGAAACACGACTTTTCTTTGAACTTGCATACATGTATCACATCCAGGATGATCTGTCCAGGAAACAAAGGATTTGTCAGGCATGGCACATGGTACATTTTATTGGGGATTTAGTGGGCTATCTATTTTGGGTAGTGAGATAAATGGCAACCCCGTAGGGAAAAATTTAGTAGAAGGAAACCATTGGTGAAACACGACTTTTCTTTAAACTTGCATACATGTATCACATCCAGGATGATCAGTCCAGGAAACAAAGAGATTTGTTAGGAAAAATAAATCCTTTGAAATGGTTACTTACCAGAGAACTCGTTCAAAATTTTTTTATGTTCGTAAAGAATTTTCAGAGAGAAAAAGTTGGGAAATTGTACATATCAATTTCTTTTTAGCCAAGACACACACCATAATTTTCAATGAAAAACAGATTTTCCGCAATTTTCTTTTCATTATTATATAATTATTTCAATTTTTCTCAGTGTTTTTTAGCCGAGACACACAAAAAATATTTGAATTTGCAACGGTTTTTCTTAGCCAAGACACAAACCCGCGTTCGGCTGGCCTTCGGCCAGCTTCAGGGAGGTGCCGATGTGATCGAAATTGTGAGAGTATCCTGGGGTCAAGTGACCCAAAATGCACTCGCTGGTGTATGGGGAAAAATTCTTCCAAGTTCCAGTGAAGTGCATAGTGATATAATTGAGGATCTCACCCAAGATATCCTTCAGTATGCGAATGTCATGGATTGTGATCTCACTGAGGATGATATCAGGATTATTTTGAACTGCGATGAGGCAACTGTGACAGAGAAAGAAGTTTTGGAGTTACCGGAAGAAAATTCTAAGAGCGAGTCACAAGAGGAGGGACCTAAAATTGAAAATTCGGCTGAAAATGCTTTAGAAAAACATCTTCAATTATTGCTTAAAAATATTGCCACTCTGCAGAGATTTGATAATAATATTGAACGTGGATTTCGGGCGAGACAGAAATTGGAAGAAATAATCTATGATTTGTATCCCATTAAGAAAAAATGAAATATAAAATATATTTGTTTGCCTTTCTAATTTAAGAAAAAAGCAACAGCAATTGTCCGGAAATTTAAAGAGAGGAAAGACGGTCATTATTATATTAAAATCTTGTCACCTTATAAAAGAAAGTTTTTATTAAAGAAGATAGATAGTTTATTTTCACTTGTAATAAGAAATTTTATTAAAAAAAAAGAATAGAAAACAAAAAGCGCAGGGATTTCCTTTTCGAACAAAAATTCTCGTCTAAAAGAATGAATTTGAACAAAAAATTCCGTTGAGCGAAAAGGAAGAATGTGCGCAGCGAATTTTTGACAGTTGAATTTCGCCGCAAAAACGTAAACAAGTGGATTGTGCTGTGCAGTTTTATTTTGAACTTAAGCGATATGGAAGCGGTTCAAGTAAAAACGGAGGATGAAAGCGAGGAATTGATACTGGCGGATGTAGTTGTAAAGGAGGAGTATTCTGTTGAGAAGTCCTCTAGCCCTCAATACGAAGGACACGCGAGTTGGGAACAGTAAGTCTCTCTGATTGACAAAAAATGCATGAGAAACGTGTTTTTTTCGAGTCACTGCTATTGTCATTATCTAGATATCACTATTCCGATATGATAATTTTTGTAAGTCTGGCCGGGGAATTTGGGGAAGTCCACGTGCAACGGTTGTGAATAAATGGACTATTTTTTTTCGTAAAATCGGTATCTATCGGTAACAGTAATTTTTTAGGCTCCGCCCAGATGACATTGTCATGACAAAATGTCATTTTTCCGATCGGGCTTAAACTTTGTCAAAATGAGTCGCGCTACTCTATCACGAATTCAGGAAAAATTGGGGCAGTAATAAAAATGAAGTAATTAATTCCTATGTTGCGATTTTCCACCTGATAGCGAAATATAGAAACCCGGGTGGTGGATTCCCTTTTCAATCCATACTTCCCACCCCTCTCTCTTCAAGCAAGGCCTTTTACTGATAGTAGTTCTGATGCCCGCCGTGTGGGGAATTGGTTGACAGGGAACACTGTCAGTCAGTCTCAATGGCCTGAAAAGCCTACTATGCCGAAAATAGACATAGGCTGATCCTTGAGAATATACTCACAAGGGAAGGAACCCAACTGTCTCCCTCGGATTGGGACGAAACTTGGCATGTAAGTAGGGTCCATATAGATATAGAAAGTTAACCAGCCACTGGCTTTTTACTGTGCGGCCATTAGAAGTAGTCATTGTGACTATTGATAGTAATGAATTTCTTATTATATGAAAGTTTCTTTTAACACTTGTTGCTATTTTTCTTTGACCTTAAAATGCGTTTTAATTATGTTCAAGCTTGGTTCGTGAGATACTGATGAACGTCAGAACCCTTTCATGGGATACACCTTCATGGTAATGTCATAGATCATCCGAGTAAACATATTATACTTCTTCAAGGAAAATAATACATACAGTAGACTCTCGCTTATCCGTGGACTCTTTTTCCGGGTGACATAAAAAAATCCGTGAGACAGTTGAATTTTAAAAATTTTGTTGACATATTTTCCCCGTTTTGGGTTTTTTTGTTAAAGCAAATGTGCTCTCTCTACTGTTAATTCTTTCTCATTGTAACTTTTTTGGACAGTACGCATGTTTAGAGAGAATGTCGATTCAGTCAGATCAGAATTCACTCCATAAATTTGCAATGTAAACGAAAAAATCGTTAGATTTCAAACAATTTGATGTGTATCACTCTCAAAATCCGTGTGACATTTCGGTCCCGCTCCACGGATAAGCGAGAGTCTACTGTATTTTTAATATCAGCGAATTTTTCTTTCTGATTGTTCAAAAGTAGAAAATGGGAAAAATTTTCTTTTCTTCAGTTCCTTCTTTTCCTCTTTAAATTTTACTGCTGCCTTCACTTTTTTTTATAAAAATTTTTGTTTTTTGTTCATATTTCTGCCATTTTTTATTAGATTTTGATGAGTAAATAGTCGTTGGAAAGGTCTCAATGAGCTCTATAACATACCCAAAAATGATAAAAAATGGAAAATTGTAACTGTCAAAATTTCAAGGTCAAAACTTTCAAAGCGATTTTAGCGCCACCAGCGGAGGTTTAACGATTTTTTAATATTCTACAAAGTTATAGAGCGGATCGAGACGTTACATTTTCATATATTAATGTTTATATTTGGTCTAGTAGTTTTGAAGTTACAGACCAAAAACCAAATGCAACTTTGGAATGTCATATCTTCTGTCCTATGGCATCAATCACCTAAAGTAGCATATCCGTTGGTCCTCTAAAACATATGAAAAAAATGAATAAAACGCATAAGGGATTGTAGGAGTTATGCGACTTTTTTCTTATATTTTTAATAAATTGTGTTCTTCCTCAAATTTTGCCAAAATTTGGAAATTACATGTTGATGATAATGATTACTTATGATAAAAAATCCAATCTTTTTTTATTGTATAGAAAATATTTATTTTTTAAATTTAAGCATGACTTTTTTTACTCTATACGGTAAAGTACCTACAATTATTGTTTTCACAAGCTTTTAATTTTTTTAATTATAAAATATTTTTCCAAACATTTCAAAGTAAAATTTTAAAAAGTAAATTAAAATTCATATTGACAAAACTGATCACGTGTTTTAATATGTATAACACGCCGTTATTGTAGTCAAACGTTACTTCAGCCGAAGAAGTTTTTTTTGAGAAAATTTCCACTGATGTGCAGGTTTGTAAAATATGTCGAAATCAAAATCGAAAATCTTAAAGAAGGCTTACCGTTTTTTACAGAAGGAATATCAATAAATTTTTATCACAAGAATACTTCCACGAATTTTCATGATTGGTATTGTAATCCACAAAAAATTCTCCAATTAGTATTTTTAAACCAGGAAGAGGAAAAATGTTTTTTTTTAATTCTTTTAAATCAAATTCTTGATTGGTATTTTTAAACCAGAAAGAAAACTTACTCCGTGTTGTATTTTTAATCCAACAAGACGAGAAAGTATGCAATATGGATCTTACCAGAAAGAAAAAGAAATCCGACAGCAGTAAAATTTAAAGAGGAAAAGAAGGAACATAAGAAAAGGAAATCTTTCCTATTCGCTACTTTTAAACAATCAGGAAGAAAAATTCGCTGATAATAAAAATATTATTTTCCTTGAAGAAGTATAATATGTTTACTCGGTGAACACTCAATCGAAAGGTCTCGAAAAACCTTGTAAAACGATGGTATACATAAATTCACAAATCGACCGCAAGGGGAGTTCCATGTCATCAAAGTTTTCAGGTTTCAAAGTCTCGGCAGTTTTTTTTTATCCTTTATCATTACTTACAAAATTCGCCTAGTCCCATCTGTAGACGCCACCCGCCACACAGCCAACTCTTAGTTAGTTTTTACTGCTTGAAATCTACCGAGAATGGGTGGATGAACTCTTTCGAGATATTTAGGAGGGACTTGAGCACTGCTGCAGTTTCCCGTATGGGTAACTAAAAAACTTTTCCTATCGTCCGTCCGCCTGTTAGACAAGTCTTACGATCTTAAAACCTTCTAAACTAAAATAGATATATATATATATATATATATATAGTGCGTATGTCAGAGATTACTGGTTAGCGGAATCTTCGTTTTTTCCACTTTGTTTTTTACACTTTTGTTTTCCCCAGTTTGTCTTTGGTAATGTTTGGTTTTGAACACTTTGTTCACTTTGTAAGGGCTTTATGCGCCTCGGGTGTGAGTTTTTTGAGACCTACTTCTATAAAGATCGAAAAATTTCAACTTAGGCATATAATTCGGGAGAGAAAGTTATTATGAAGAGGATGTACTTCGCAGAGTGGGACCCATGACCCTTTGAAATGAAAGGAAGAGGGAATAAGACATTTCAATTCATCAGTGTATTATGATAGCTTGCGCCTAACACTAACTTCGCTTCCGATCCTACCAGAAAAATGATTTAATAAATACTTTTATTACAAATCTAGGGTTTTTCTATGTGATTATTTAATTTTTAACAGGGATCTTCCCAGTGATAAGGCAGATATAAAACCGGAGTTGGGTAAAGATGTTGAACCACAAGAACAATTCAGTAATAAGAAACAAAAGCGCCGTAAGAAACCTGTAGTAGGAGTAAAGTCTAGAAAGAAATTTAAGTGTTCAATATGTGAGAAGAAATATACTTCGTATCAAATAAGGCGAACTCACTTTAAAAAAATGCACCCCGAAACAATTGAGATGCCAGTTCGATCTCTTCTTAAACAAGGTAACTTAATAAAAAGAAATCAACGTTTTCGTGTCATCTTTAAATGCCTTGGATCTTTTTTAGGACGACCGTCTAACATAGTAAAACTCGTACCATCACTTTTACAATCAAACCCAAATAAAGTTACGATAATTCCTATAAAAAATCAACTGTTAAAACAAAATTCTTCTGCACACAAACGCTCTGCACTCAAGTATTCACCTCAGATACGCTATGAATGTGGAATTTGTTATGAGAAATTTTCAAATGAAATAGAGACTCACGATCATATTCTGGAGAATCATGTCACGTGAGTATCCAAATATCCTTTCGGGAATACGACATTAATGTCTTTTGTATGCTTTTGCAGTTCAGTAGTGGATGAAGATACTTATAAGGTGGAACATATTTGTCCATTCTGTGATAAAAGGTTCGCAAGGAGAGTCCTTATGTCTGCTCATCTCCTAGGAAAACACATTGCTAAGAAGCCAATTGCATGCACCTATTGCGGCACTGAGTTCAAATCTCATGATGAACTAAGTAAACATTTCAGTGTCTGCTCAAAATTATTTCACTGCGAAGTTTGCCAGAGGCCCTTTAATACAAAGCCAGGGCTCGCAGCGCATTCTCAAGTACATAAAAAGCATAAGAACAATGGAAACACAACTGAGGACAGCAATAATACACTGCCAGCTGCAAAAATTTCAGTGGAACCACTCAGTGTCCAAGAGGAACCTCAAAGTTCTGAAATCGAAGAGATTGGCCAGTCTGAATCTGAACAGCCCAAGAGAATTGCAAAAGTGTTCTTTGTGGAGTGCCAGATGGAGTCATACTTACAAGATATGAAGAAAAAAATTACAAATTAAATATACGAAAATATGATTAAGAATTTCAGGCTTTTGAACGGTAACAATTTGATACATGCCAAAGCAAGTAATAGAAAGGATATCCAGAATTTAAGTTACATCATTCCTTCTCAGTCATCTCATTTCGTTCATGCATACCTAAAAGTCGCCATTTTGAATCGTCGAAGTTTTTAATCCATTTTGATTCTTCACTCTGGGCAGCTCATTTTCCAACCGATATTGTCAGATTTAGATTTTTGGTTTTTGATTTCTTGAAATTTTCATTTTAGTATCAAATTGTTTTTTAGTATCAGAACACTTTTTAGTTGTCTCGCTATGCATAATCGGAATTAATTTGTTAATTGAGAAGAAGTACGTTTTGTTCCAAGTATACAGATTTTATCAGCCATTTTTCATCGCATTTCGATGTCATTTACGCAAGCAGTAGACGTTATGTCGGTTATGTTTTTGTTGTGAAAAAGAATTTCCCCGGTGTGAATTTTGCATTTTATCAATGTTAAACATCTTGAAGGATGTCTTACTTAGAAACTGCAATATTCAAGGGAAGGATTGAAAAATATGCTGGATGCCATGACGGCACGAGAATCTTCTTGAAAACGACTGCAAAGTATGGAATGTCCAGAATGACCCTGAATGATAAACTTTCCGGAAGACAAACAAAAGGAAGATCACTGGTAAGCCTGTATTAAGTAGGAAAAAGAACAATTTAAGCTTGTGGAGGATCATAGGATCGTGAATCGAGGCGAAACTGAATTCCTTGTCCTTAAGTTCGAGCTCCAGGATTGGATTAGAAATTTGATGAAAAATGAGAAGATGCAGAATCCTTCACCAACAATCTCCGTAGAAAGTGTTAAAAAGTGGTCCTAATAGTTGGGCAATCGTGGGCTTTTGATACGGAGTTGATGACAGAGAGTGTTTCTTCAAGTATATCCATAATTGATAACAAAAATCCTTAAATTTGTATTACTTATAAAGGCTTTTATTTATTGGCCGATACCTGCTTGACTCTCGGCCGATATCTTCTTCGGCTGAATTCATATGGCCGATGCAATACGCACAATGCATGATTGCAATTTTACCAATTTCTTATTAATTTCTCTAAATATTAAGAAATCAAATGTAGAGATATATATAAATGGAATACTAGAGTTCCAATTGGCATATTTAAAAATGCCAAAAATTGGTTTAGGTTTAGAGTTTTTATTTTAAGCAAATTATGGAGAATTTTTCTTAACTGACCGATACATACTTCCCTTACCTTATGTAGAAAAATCCAGTTTCGCGATCAATTACAATAGTTGTGATTGAATGTGAGCATAATACATCGATGGCTGTTTCAGGAAAAATGCCAATATTTAGTCGCAAAAATTGAAGAAAATATGCTTTTTTCGAAAGAAAAAAGCATATTTTTTTCATAAATAATGAATAATTTTATAACCCCCGATTGAATATTTCCTCAGAAGAAAATAATTTTTTTCTCAAGAAAATAATGACGCAATTTAACGTATTTAGTGTTAAAATCTTCCAAAAAGAATAAATATTTAGATAGAATTCATTATTTATCAAAGATTGGAATAAAAATCCATCATTTTAATCAATTTGTTTTTAGTGTCTAATTTAATCCTCAGTGTCCAAAATAAGAAACTGGACAAAATTATGAGCATTTTACCTAAATCAATTCAAAATCGAATTTTCACGCATTCCGAGTTGCAGCAGGCACTTCGAGTTGAAAGCACTCCGAGGCTGTCAGTAGAATCACAGCTACCATAAGCTTATCTGGGCTTATCACTGGTTATAATTCATTTCTCAAACAATTTTTAGCTCGTATAAAATTCAAATATATTTCATTTTTATTAATTCAGGTAACAAATTCCTTTCTTTTCTTTAAAATTATGATGAATTTAAGTGAAATGGGGTGGAGGATGGAGGCCCGTTCCGGTGGTTCCGGTGAACACCAAAAGCTAGAATTAAGTTTTGTAGCAAATTTTTGCTAAATTTTAAAATTTGGTGTCCGGGAATTCTGGGAGGCTGATTGATGAATTTCTCAGTCAGAGAAATTCAATGGGAACATCTTCCCGGAGATCCTTTGGCTTAAACGCATTGATTTGGTTGCAGATGGCCTTATTGCGCAGATTAATGTCATTGGACAGCAAAATGACTTTGTCAGTTGTCCCTTTGATCTGGAGGCAACAATTGATGATGGAATCGTCCGGATTGAGGGCATTTATGAGGAGATTGTTCTCATTGATTGCACTCTGTCCACGGACTTGAGGATGCCTTTTCTGCAGCTTCTCATTGATGAATTGGATGGCTTTGTTGGAGCTTACCTCCAATTCAGCACTATTGTGTTTGATATTGTCCAGTTCCTGGAGGACAATGTAAGGTATCACGAGGGTGGCATAGCCCGATGAAGCGAAATTCATATTGAGGATATTGGACAGGAAGATGAGATTGTGACAGAAGACATTGGTATCCACAACCACGAAGAATGTCTTTGACGATTCCTTCTTTTGCTCGCCATTCTCAGGGAGACTTTCGCTGCTTCCGGATGCACATGAGGATTTCTCTTTGGAGATTGCAGTAGGCGTTTCCTCTTGAATCACATTTTGTTGTGGCTTTGCTTTTTTTGGCGGCGAAACGGAATCCTCAGCCAAGGTTCTGGTACACTCTGGAGCTGATCTCACTCTTAAAGGATTCACCCAGTTGGATGTTTCTGCAGCCTGAGTATTTTTCAGTCTCGCTGAATAGGAACGCCTGGCACGGAGTTTGGGCCTCTTCGTAGCTGCACGAGGTGAATCCATCACATGTCGTTTTTTCTCAGGAACTTCCGTCATCTCATCTTGAGCCTTTCTTTTTGTCGCCTGAGACGGTGGAAGCTTGCCCTGGGCCACTTTGAGGCGATTCTGGACAGAACTCACAGGTCGTGGAGGAGATTTTACAGTCACATGTGTCGTCCCTTGAGAATTCGCAGGACGGGGAGGCGTTTTTACAGCCACATTGGTCATCCCTTGGGAATTTGCAGGTCGTGAAGGAGATTTCATAGCCACATCGGTCGCCTCCGGAGACTTCTTTACATCTTCCTGCAGACTTTGCTGCAGACGTCTGAGTCTATCCTGGGCAGGAGTTTTTGATTTTCTTGGAGACACTCTCGTCGACGCATGGCCAAGGAAGAAGCGTTCCCTCCTGGATTCATTCACTGGCTTCAAATTTTGCTGAAGTTTTGTAGATTCTGCCGATGCGTCAGACCACTCCATGATTTTTTGTCTGTGGATTTTACAGGAAGAAACTTAAAGACATCTACCAGGATTTTGCAATAGGACTACTTACGAGATGGTGCATAGCTTTAAACGTACAATTTTGTAGGATTATAAGGCGATGTTCGTGAAAAACGGGATTTCCTGGACGCTTTGCCTGCTCAGCAAATTTTTCACTTTGAAAAATAAGTTGTTACACTGTCAAAGAACATAGGGTGCCTTTTTCAAATTTAATTCAAAAAGTTTTCCATACAAAGGGGCATCTCATAAAATAAAAAAAAATACCAGTCTAATTTTTTTAAACGGTGTTTGTTTTCACTGTTCCTGTTTCCGATCTTATTACTATTAATTATTATGCAATAGCAAATTATTATTATTATTATTATATATTTATTACACTTAAGCATATACAATTAACAAAAAGTATGCAGCAATAAGGCATGAATCAGGCGTCCGCCGCCGTCTTAGCGTTGATGACCAGCCTCCAAAGCCAAACGGCGGAAATGCTTCTTCTCAGGCTGTATAGTCTTTTGTCGTGTAAAACCTGTATAACGATCTTTTATATTTTATCAGACAAATAAATTTCAATTACGAAATAGTATTGCAGAGATAATCGGAAATATGCTCAAGGTAGATGTGACAGGAGCAACTGTGCTCGTGGCGTCACAACGAGTTCAATTCAGCGCAAAGAAAAAATATGAATAAGAAAAATAATAATAATAAAGAATTCATCAAAAGTGTAGCAGAAAAACCAGAAATCCACACGAAAAATCCAAGAAAAGAAAAAGAGAAAAGTTAGAAACAAAATAATTAATTGAGGACTCGAATATCAGAGTTGCGGCAAAAAAAAGTAAAGCAAAAACAAAAGAAAGAAAATACCGGAACGAAGAAAAGAAAGAGAAAAAAAATAAATCAAACTCAATCAAAAGAAAATATTAAGCTATGTTTACCAGGGATTTAGGAAAATATCCAGAACAAGAGTGTCAAACGAGGAGAGCACCATGACACGATGCACCTGAACCAGCAGAAACCAAAATCATCCCAACTCCAGGGCGCTTCCCAGACAGAGACTGTGCGCTCAAATCATAAGGTCCTGCATTTACAAATTACGCAAATTACAATATATGGAGCGAGAGAGAGGTGAGAGATTCTCCAAACAGGACTTCATGACAGTCCACAACCCCATCCAAGCAAGATTAAAAAAAAATGGACTGAAGCAATAACTTATCAAGCCCAGGGGATGGGAAAGGTCCACTAGAACAGGTACAGTAGAGGTACAGCACCATCCAAAAAAGACATCTATGCTATATGTTCGAGGAATTCATAGTGATAAGACTGCCAAAGCCATGAAAGAACGCCATCGAGAAATTCGGACCGCCTGTTGAAAAGAGAAGGCGCCGAGAACGAAAATGATCTCTTAAAGCGCTCACATCTAGGACGAGGAACAACTGTCATAAGACCATGTCGATCGGATTGTTCTCTGGCACGTCATCTAAAACCACCCCTCATAAAGAACACTCTCAGAGTCTTATGCCCTAGACATACTTACAACTAAAGTCCAGAGACGACTAAGCTAGTTCATAGCCAAGTCAGTTCCTGACACACTTCAAACGAGGCTTAACATTTTCTGGCACTCACAAAACATAACTTTCGTGAGTTTTATGCAGATATTTCTACTGAAATGCACTAGTAATCCTTTGAAAATGAAACTACAGAGTCTCCTAAATTCGAACGCTCGGGGGGTATTTCTGACATTTCTCACCTCCCAAATTCGAACGATTTTTTCAAAATTAACGAAATTTATGTGAGATTAGATTGTACTTTGAAACAAATTCCCGTACCTTCTCACAACGGTGGCGCCAATATAGAAATTTTGAGCTTTGCGAATAGAATCTCAAAAAAGAATTAGAAAAATATTAAATTTTTTAGTTTAATTGTTTAAGATTTGGTTATCTACACAGTAAAAAAATGTGTAAAATTTGATACTAATAGTGCAAGATCGACCATTTTAGTTGTTTAATTTAAAAATGTTTAAAAAATGCACAACATTTTAGTAATTTATTGTCACGTGATTGAAAATTACCACTATTATAGTTGAAAAATTTTCAAAATGTTGTTAAATTTGAAAATGTGTAAAATTTTAACACTATAATTGTGTGAAATCGAATAAATTAATTATTTAATCGCGATCTGTATAAAATTTCTCACTGTTATAATCATAAAAATTTTTCAACAATGTTTCGTGATTTAAAACTGTTTAACAAATTCTAAAAATTACCACTATTATAGTATGATTAGAGTTTTTCATATTATTATAGTATGAAAAAATACACAACTTTATAGTATTTTTTGTCACATGATCAAAAATTAACACTATTATAGTGTTAAGCCTTGTGTATTTCAATCAAATTTGTTGAATTTTCAGACAAAAGTTATTTAATTTTTAAATAAAAGTTGTGTAAAAATAGTTGAATTTCCGTTTAAGACTTATACTTCAGTCGAGATGCTTTTCATTGGGCAAAAGTCATATAGAACATCAAATATTTACATGCATAATAAGTATATCGTGAAGATCCGAGCATCAGATGTAATCATTTCGCATTAGGGGGGATCCCGAGTACAGGAAAAACCAATAAAAACGTCTAAAAAGGCAAAAAAAATCAAAATCTTCGAAATGAAAAGAAAATTCAACAATAAACAGAATTCAACAATTTTTGAATTTACACATAAAAATTCAACAATTCCAAATTCAACATCTTGAACTTAAACAACTTTAAATTAAACACTTTTTCCAAATTTAATACTATAATAGTGGTCTTAGTGGTGTGAAAGATTACACACTATAATAGTGTTAATTTTTTTTACTGTGTAAGGATTGCGAACATTGCGAATTAGGAGGGAAAACTGCATAATATTTAAGAAATCTACACAGTAAAAAATAAGTACCACTATAATAGTAGGTAATTTTTGACATCTCTATTATACTGGTAATTTTGGGTAAAATGTAATTTTTAAAACATGTAATCTTCAGCGTGTAATTTTTTTGCGTATAATGTAAAGCGCGTAATGTTTTTTCCATTTGCAGTATGTCATTTTCAAATATGTGTAAAAAGGAGCGTGTAAAATTAAAAAAACGTGTAATTTCTAGCGTGTAATTTTATTTCTTTGCAATTTTTTCACATTTTTTTCAAATGTTTTTTATGGCCGCCCGAGATTCCTCCACGTCCAGCATCAAATTGCCTCGTTTATTTGGAAGGAGGATGTGATATTGGTGACAGATCTGTAGATTAGAAAAAAAGAATCAGTTTTTCAATCAAACTTTCACTGGAACTTGGGAGAATCACTGAGCGATGGATTTGAGACTCTCTAAGAGCACGGTAGGCCCCACGGGGTAAAAACACTGAGGAAAATCGACTATTTCGGGAATAGAATGTGAAATTATGACAAGTTGTGACAAGTTTAATACCCGTTGAAATACAGTAGACTCTCGCAAATTCGGCTCTTTTAATATCGGGCTACTTTTTAATTCGGGCAGCGGTTACATTTGAAAAAAGTTTGTTGTCATTTTTCAAGTTTGATTATGATTATCAAATGAATCAAATATGCTCAAATTTAGCATGGTTTGTCTTAGTTTTGATGTGATTTTGCATTATTGAGGGATTTTCATGCAATTTACGTTATATATGAGTGTGTAAACTCAATATCTATATGCACATGTCGCCCGAATTTCTGTCTAATTCGGCTGACATTTCGGTCCTATATGCCCGAATTTGAGAGAGTCTACTGTACATGCAGATTTTCACACTGTATTTCTTAGAGATTGGACTGAAGGACTGATGATCACGAGGGGTGGTTATTGTGGGGACCACCACTTGCAGAAAATTGCCCTTTGGACCAGAAATCCGAGGCAAAATATGCACAGATAGAATGCAACTCAAAGTGACGCCACGTAAATTTCAACACTGGATTTTTTCACAATCACTCGCTTTTTAAGTGACACTGTTCCACTTGAAATAGTGGGAAAAAATACATGTTTGAATTACACGCTGAAAATTTTTACACAAATTATTTTTTACACAAAATTCGCCATTTTAATAGTGGTAAAAATCAAAATTTACAATTTTTCTAGTGGTAATTTGGAAATTACACTTTTTTTTTACACGATTTTTTACGTGTAGGATTAAATCGGGATTAAGGTTAATTATAAACGTGTTCATGATTAGAATTCAGAGCCGTATTTTTTTCAGTTTTTTACAGTGTAAAAAAAGCGCGAATTGCCAAAGAATTTTGTATATTTTCTGTATGGAGGCGCTCGAAGTCGAAACTATTTATTTTTGGCGCCAAAAAATCAACCGTCAAAATCATCTGTTTTGTTTTTGTTTGCTGATGTGCGATTTTTTTGTGCTAATTTTTTCAAGATTCTCATTACAATTCTTCGATTGTGACGCATTCCGCGTAGCCTGTGATAACAGCTAAAGTGGTTTAACTTTGCGGATGAGTTGCGAAATGATCGACATATGCGAAATCATGCTAACTTTCAGGTAAGAGAGGTATGATAAATTCTTGGGACATAGAGGCGATTAGATAGCCGGAAGGCATTTTTGTCTGACCAATTAGCAAGGGACACACGCTGTGATTCCAAAAAGTGGGGGTACCTTTAGCTGTATTGCTTCAGGGAGACCTTTAAAAATGTTATGAAATGAAAATAATGCATTGAGAAAATCTCTTTTTGGAGCTCAGAGCGGAGTATTGCGAGTCATTCAAAAATTGTTGCGCTGGGTATCACGTGGGATTTGGAAGTGTTGGCAGGGTCATTTGATACTAACACACACACTCATTCGGCCTGAGTATTTGGTTGTAGATGGGGACTTGGAGTTGTTGAGTGATATTTTTGAGAAGGTTTCTCCACTTGATGTTTGTCTCTCTGTGATTTCTGTGGGTGATTGTCAGCCAGCACTTCCCGCTGGTGCCTCCTCCAAAAGTGCCAAGTGTTTAGTTTTGTTGAATTATAAAAATTGTGATAAAAATGGATGCAATATCGGAATTTCTGCAGCCCTATAAGGGTATTGTGAGTGCAGCGGCAGGATTTGCCACGATTGCGCAGTTCTTCAGTGGTGCTTTTGTCTGCAATGATATCCGGAAGGCGGGAAGTGCCGAGAAATTCCCCTTCTTGCCCTTCATCGGCGGTACAGTGTTGTAAGTTTCCTGGGGTGTCCCCAAATAAGGAACCTTAAAAAAGAATTTGTAATATCCAAGAAAATCTTCCAGTGGAGTACTTGGCCTTCAGTACGGAGTCATCTTGCGCGATGAAACGATGATTCCGGTGAATTTAGTCGGGCTGGCCTTGAACATAATGTACGTGTGCTTCTTCTATTTGTACACCCCACCCCACCTCAAGAACAACATTTGGTTCCAAACGGGCATCGGTGGAGCCTGTTCGGCTGCTGTTGTGGCTTATGTCCAGTGGGAGGATGAAGATTTGGTGGAGACGAGATTTGGCCTAATCCTCACCGCTCTAATGGTGTACCTAGTCTCTGCTCCCCTTCTCGATTTGGGCACAATTGTCCGCAATAAGAGTGTGGAGGGATTACCCTTTGCCATCATCTTGTCCGGTACAGTTGTGTCCTTCCTGTGGCTCCTCCATGGTTTCATCATTCACAATGCCATCATGGTGATGCAAAATCTATTCTTCTTCGTTCTCAGCGCCTTCCAACTCTCCCTCTTTGCCATCTACCCCTCAAAACCGCCACAATCCAACGCGGCCAATCCCCAAGTGGCCAAGAAACAACAGTAGGAACAGGATAATCAGTCCAGGAGACAATAAGATGGCTAAATCAGCAACTGTCGTACGTGTATTTTTTGATTTTATTTTAGAATATAGGACAATTGTATTTTTGGACGTGCTCTTACATTTAGAACGATATAAATGAGCTGTTTATCTGATTTGATTGCTCTAAAACGAAGATTTCGGGAGCGGAAAACCTGATAAGGTTTTAATCGATTTGATAGGCACCTGTAGCCGATCGGCCGCAAAGTTTCACAGTAACAGAAAATTCCCTGGAATTTATCTTCTATTTTTCCGCGAGAGTTTCCGTGGAAATAAACGCTAATATTCCGCTTGGAATTCTGCGGAGTTATCAGCTTTTTTTCGCGTGGATTTCCTGGAAAAAAAGTCCGAAGAATTTTCTTACAACATATCTGAGAGCATTCCCTGGAAATGATTCAAAATTTCCTTTGAATATTCCAAGTATATTTTCTGATATCTTTCCGACCAAGACTCCATGGAAGTAAGCGCGAAAATTCTGCAATTATTTTTCGCCCTAACGCTATAATTCTTGCGAGCTAGACATACTCAAATGAACGATATGGTAGCAATATTTTCAATTCAAAAGTAGAACAATTGAGTGTTCGTCTGATAGATGAACACTCTCCAAGTTCTAAGCTGCCAATTGGCACTGATCGTCCATATTTGTGGATGTTTTTTTGTGTGGAAATTCTCTACGTAAGATCCACGAAATTTTTAATCAATTTTTGGAATTATTTTGAAGAAAAAAAATATTTAAAAAATCCACTGGAAAACTCGTGGAATTCCGTAATATTAAACCACGGAAGCATCTAAGGCCGTTGCATGGAAATTTCCACGGAGAATTTCGTGGAAATAAAGAGGATTTTTCCAAATTTTTAAAAGGCTGACTGCCGATTACACGCTAATAATCCATAGGAAAAGCCGTGGAAATATTCGTCACAGAAAAGTCCATGGAAACTCGCGGACATTTCTTATTAGACGGTTCTATACAGAGTTCCGCAAACATCCATGGAACGCTAGGAAGAAATTTAGCGTCAAATTCCATCTCGGAAGCTTACGCGGATTTTGTGCGGTAAAATCCAGGGAATTCCACGCGGATTTTTAGCGGTAAAATCAGCGGACATGGCAGAAAAGGTTGCTGGAAATCCAGTGGAATCGCTGCAGCCGTTGGCTATAGGGACGTCATTCGAATTGCTGTCATTGCCCATCCGAGCACCAAATGCTAACATATTTTAATTCAGCTGAAAATATACGTATTTTCAACTGAATTCTATTAACAGCTTAGTTAGCACTTTTTGTTCGAGAACTGCTGACCGGTAAGCAAATTTTTGCTTATCGATTCAGCAAAAATATGCTGAAAACGCTGTCTTTTTCAGCTAAATGTTTTCGCTGGGTGGTATAGGTAAGGAGGGACTTCCGAAGGCGTATTCCGGAACTGTAATAACATTTAGTGAATTTACAAATTCAACTCTGATATCCGGATTCTTGAGAGTAAAAATGACAGATGAAATGAAGTGAATGGAGATTCGAATTTGATGCGATAGTGTGTTTGACAGCTGTCATCCGGATAACAGATAGTTGACAGATGGTTGAAAATGGAAAATATATATTTAACACATAAAAACCCGAGCCAAAAAATCACGTAAAAAGCATTTTTTCAATAGTTTTTCGATACGTAAGAATTCTACAACAGTTCTAGGACTCATAAATTAATTTTCTATTAAATATTTTCTCATTATCTTGACATTTTTATATAAGTTTTATAAAAATTGAAAAAGCCAAGGTGAATTTTTACAGATTTTTGTAGTAAAAAGCCAATTTCACTGACCAAAATGTTTTCTGCAAGGAATTTTTATAAGTCTTTTTTTTTGGGAGGGGCCTAAATTTTCTGTGTTTATTTCTGTGATCACAGTATTTTTTGCCAAATTCAAAATGTAATGAATATATTATTTTCGCTTATTAATAAACTATTTGTAATATTTGACACAAAATCGTTTTTAGATAAAGCGTTTTTCACATGAAAAACGCTTTCTCATTTCATTACATAAAGCATATCGTTATTTAATTGACTGGAGATGAAAAACGTTTAAAGGGAATGTCGAATGTAAAATCGTATATTAATCCAAGTTGCATAAATCGGAATAAGATTTACGATAATTGTGATCTATAAGAACGTAGAATCTAATAATTTCAATATTTTTATAAAGTGGTTAATTTAGAGGCACTAAAGCATTTGGATAGGAATAAAAAACTTTTTCTGTCATCAAATGTCAAAAGAAATTGACAGTTGTCAAGGATCGTAATGGCAATACGACATATGCAGCTTTTGCTCTGAGCATTTTTAAATGAATTTTTTGCAGACCCGAAATTAAACTGCTAGATGATATGCTAAGCGTAATGCAACAGGCTTTATAAATCCAAAATTAGTAGTCAAAATTTAATTTTGTGGAAAAAAAAATTTTGGATTGTAATGCCCAACGCACAATAACTTTTGTTTAGTAAACATGTTTTTGGCATTTTAATGAGAGTGAGAGAGGTCTAGATCTAGTCATCTCGCTCATTCTCATGGGAAATTTTGAAAACATGTTTACAAACAAAAGTTATTGTGCGTTGGGTATTAATAAAAAAAATAATAAGTAGAAAAAATCACACACTTGACCAGTAAAAATATCAATTTTGGGTTTCAAAAATTGATTTTCGACTAGTAAATAAATCAATTTTGGTCAATAAATCAGTTTAAATTTAGACAATAAACAAAACAATTTTAGCGTGTAAAAAATAAAATGTTGACTAGTAAATTAGTCACATCAGTAAAAAATCGAGTTTGATCAGTAAATGTAGATGTCGGCGTTTTGGTATAAAAATTCTTTTTAACATTAATGCTCCCGCGGTACATTTTTTACCTAATTAATTTTGGTCAATAAAGAATTAAATTAGGTAAGTAGAAAAATAAATTTGATCAGCGCTCAATTTAGAGTTCTAAGATTAGTAAAATTGTCACTCAAATGCTGGGAAACGTAAAAGATATTTTTTGTTTTACCTCCTACCTTCTTAGGTGTCACTAGCACAAAGTAATTCTTTGTGAAATTGTAAGTTTTTACTGACCAAAAATTACTTTTCTGCTGATCAAATTGTATTTTTTTATTGAAAAGTTTTAAATGTTTATTGATTTATATTAAAGGTGAGCAAGAATCCTTTGAAACCGAATAAACGGTTTAAATCGGTTTAAATCGATTGAGTCCTGGTAAACGGTAAATGATCCGAATGTACTTTTGAGGTTATAGCATCTAATTCACGAGTTCGACAACTTCGTAAAGTATGCGCCGCATTACCACCATTTTTATATGATTACTCTCCTTTAGATCGTCTTTGTCTTTTAACGGATTATCTATTTTTAGAATTCTGATGATCGTATGCTGATAGGAATTTTGCAAGATACACATTCTTGACCAAAGTATGGTTATTTCTCAATTAGGCCTCTGTAAGCAATTATAGCAAAAAATTGCTTTTTTTAAGGAAATTGCATGCAGTGCTGTAGGTGGAAACGTCAAAATTCTGTCCAAAAATGCAATTTTTGACGAAAATTTCTTCCAATGTGTAGATGTTTTTATGCAAAAAGTGATCCATATAAGCCGACACTTTGAAAGATAAACGTTCTCAATCAAATTAAAAGAAACATTTTGACATTATGCAGATTGAAAAATGAGCTCAATATCATAATTTATTGCTGATTCATCAAATCATGATCGTAAGATCTAACTATAGGGGGAAGTGGGGCACCTTTGAAAGTGGGGCAGCTTTGAAATTAACCTTTTTTTCTCTTATTTTTAAATGAAATTGAGCCTTATCATGATATAATTTAGCTTCACAAACAGATTAAGAATCTAAATTATATCACGATAAGGCTCAATTTTATTTAAAAAATAGGTGAAAATCGCGATTTTAAGGTACCCCACTTCCTCCTAGATCTTTTGGGAAAGAAAGGGTTGTGAATTTTGACTTTTGGAAATTATCCTGATCTAAAAGGTATGCCGGAGCAGCCGGAGCCATTAGGTTCTAATTTTGAGCAATTCCCCAAAGTCTATCTCACTTTTCCACTCTATATTAATATGAGATGCTACGTCCGGGCAATTTGTGCGATTCTACAATATTTAATCACGTTTTCCAAAACATGTACGGTACACACAAGAATATCAACGTAATATTTGGTACACAAGGAAATAATTTAAATTAATCTGAATATTACGTCTTCACCAAAAAAAAAGTAGATTTACAACCAATTTTATTGTTGTGTCATGTTGCTTATGAAATTCTTATCAGAATCAATATTTACACAGAACTTAAATGCATCCGAGCAAATAATTCTTCCAGTTGGTGATGTTGAGTTCAAAAATATAAAAACAAAAAGAAGATTAAATAAAAATACTCTTTCGACAGTTGCTGATTCAATCATCGACATTTTCCTTTTAAATCCAATTTAGCATAAAGGATATATTTTTTGTATGTTTTTAGGGACAATAACTTGTGAGTAATTTCGTCTTCCACAGTACAAAGAGACAAAGAAAAGAAAAAAAAACAAAGGATAGAAGATTGAAAAAAAAGAAATAATTTTATTTTTTTGAATGTAAAAAAACGATTTAAAATCTCTGCTGCAATTTTATCATAATAACCTTTCGTGTGTGATCTAAAAGTATAAATAAATTAAATAAAAAGAAAATATAGAAGAAAATTTACACATTAAATGAACTCGATGAGAAAGAAAAGACCATGGTAATATCCATTTTAGAATGAAATTGTTATTCAATTATATAATGTTTCATTACATAATGATTCAATGTATACGATTAGCTTCTTCATTATCTCACAGTGTTAGTTACTGACAAAAAATATTTACTTGTGCACAGCAATTTCCTGTGGATTGAGAGAGGAGCTGTAAGAATTTTTGGTGGGAAGAAATTAGTAGAAACAATTTCAGGGGAACCAAAAAAAATAAAAAAATAACAAATTTGTGGAAAGAGATGAAACACGAAGAAGTTAAACTATGCATTTCCTAATTGTGTAATAATGATTTTTTATTATTCAATAAATGAGACAATTTAGAAGTTTAAATAAAAAAGCCCAAGGAAAATAGAAACAGATTACAAATCGATAAGAACTAAATTTTCTTTCGTTTTTATGGAATGAATTTTGGAAGATTATAATTTTTAATTTATCTGTCTGATGCTCTTAACTTCGTTCTCTCTTGTCGATTTTTTTCCATCATCTTATACTTTATCTGTCTCTCTTCACTAAAGTGTACAATTATCTATTGTTGTAATTTATAACTTCTGTGGCGCTTTATTTTCCTTTTAATATTTTCTTTATCAAATATTTCCATTACACTAGGCAACAATTTTGAAGTTTTTTTCTCGTGTTTGAATTCTTATTTTTGGTTGAAAGTAATTTTCAATGAAAATCCTTGTCATTTTCATTTAATTGTGATTTTGCCCCTGTAATTTACGCAAAACAGTTTTTGCTGGTTTTTGGTATTTAGGTGACCATAGCTCGGATTCCACTGAACCGATTTGATTCTAAATTGGAGAAAGTTAAAGGTCTTTGTATGACTCTCAATTCACTACAAATAATGAAGTTCGTAAAATCACCACCAGAGACGCCATCGTCTCAAATATGTCGACGTGAGGTGAGGCTACATTCAAAACGATATTTTTCGTATACCTACTCCGAAAAAAGTTTTTTCAAGTTAACAAAACAAGTTTGTCAAAAGGATGTTCGTCCATTTAAACCAAGCCTGAGCTTAAAGAAAAGCCGAAGTGAGTTTGATGGTGCCTGTTGGCATTCTTCAAAATGCCGCGAAAATTCATGTAGAGAAAATGAGAGGATTTTTAATGTGAAAATTTGTTTAATTTCTTTTTTTTTCTCTTTTTTTACGACAAATAACCAAAAATTTCACATGCAGTGGCTCATAAATACACTAAAAACTCAAAATTGTTTGTCTTCAAGTTAATTAAGTAATTTAAAATGATTAAAAATGTCCAGAATTGCCAGAACGTGTCCTATTAGGCAAAGTGACACGTTTTAAATGGTTAATTTAATTGTTTTGTTAATTGTTAATTTGTTTAGACGGGGTCAAACATTAAACTTTCCACAAAAACAGCAAAATTTTTATCGGAAAGGTTGTAGAAATATCATATATAACTTTTTTAACTCATTTCCTTGCGCATTACCTCAAACATCGAGGTATAATCGAAAAAAAAAGATCATAAAGCAAAATGGACACAATGACATTTTTGAGCAAATAGTCACTCTACCTTTAAGGACGAGTGGGACAAGTGTCCCAAAAACAAAAACATTTTTTTTTGACTATAGAAGTTTCTTATGAAAGTTCGAAAAATTTGTTGTCATTTGTGGGACATCGGTGTCCCATTCGTCTTTAACCCTTTAACGACGAGACAGTTTTTACGGACTGAAAATCAGCAATAAAAATGAAACAGATAAACAAAATCAATAAAAGGTCTTACACCTAACCTTGGAAAGTCCAACAGAGTCTGATTCTGTGTATGTTTTTCCTCTATGAGCGATAGGAACAAAAATAGCCCAAAAATTTAAGTAATTTTTCTAACAATACCGATGAATGATAATTTTCACTCCTATGAAAAATATTATTTTTGAGTATTGTAGTTTCTTTTTCCAAAACAGTTTTGCATAAAAAAAATTGGAAGTATAAAAAATCATTAAAATTAATTTTCAATATGACAATTTAAAATTCGTCAATTTTTAAGCATAAAAATTGACTATATAGCAAATAGCTGGAGACTTGTAAAAAATATCCTATATTCCTTCAGCCTTCTACTTTGCAAAAACGTACAAACATAAGAAAAAAATAACTTTAGGTAGTCAGGAAAATTTTTTTCGCTATGGGACACCGGTGTTCCAATCGTCCTTAAAGAGTTAAAGGCTTAATTTGCTTAGTCGCAAGATGCAAATTCCATTATAAAAGTGTGAATATTACATTAAGCACGTGATTCTAGGAAATAAAGTGTACAATTTCAAGAATCTAACAAGACAAATTCGTCTTATTTCGAGGTCCTGACTGAAAAATATTGAAAATTTAGTGAAAAATATTCATCAGAAAGACCAGGCTATAGCAATCACTGTGGTGAAGGTGATTAGCTCCATCATTCATGGTAAAGTATCTTGGTCCGACATAATATCAATGCACTAAGAATAAAAAAAAATCATTTTTAAAATTTTTCTTTGAAATATTTGCGAAAATTTAATATTATATTTGCCATAATCATTTTTAAATTTAAATTTATAAAATTAATGAAAATAATCTTGAAACGAGCGAGTTTTCACACAATTTTGTTAATTTACCACGTTTATATGCAAAAACTCGGGTTTTATATGAAAATTACGAATGAGGGAGACCGGTAATGCTTGGGATACTTTTTCTGTTTAGATTTTGAGACATTGGCCTCAATTCTGAGACCAAGGTCAAGATCAAAATTTCAAGCTGTCAAATATTTCCAAGATTAAGATTTCATATTCTAACGCGAAGCATTTCTGGAACTTTAAATGTCTTACCTAAGAACCAAGATTTTCCACACTTATCGAAACGTCACTTCTGACAAATAATATCTTCTTCTTTGTCGAATTTATTGAAATTTCGCCATATTAAATTAGAAAAAATAATTATAGTTTGTATTAAATAATAATGACAGGATATTATTTGGGAATAAAAGAAGTGCACACAAAATTTGTGACGTGTGATAAACCCTGAAATGCTTATGCAAGATGTCATTCTTTTGCAGGTATTCTCAGCGTTTGTACTTCAAAACGTACATCTAGAACGTTTTGAACCATTACGATTAAATTACAAGATCAAACATAGTATTTTTCATAGTCATTCTCTTTTTGTATCATCCAAAAACGATTTCCGCATGAAACTCTTCAAATTGTTAGTATCTTGAAAATTCCAAGCACCTCCGAGAGGTTCTTGGAATTATTTCAAGAAAACCAGAAATTTGACGTCTTGAAATCTTGGTTCCAGAATTGCAAATCTTGATATCCACACAGCTTGTGTCTTGGATTTCAAGATTCCAAGACATTTGACAGATTTGACATCTTGATCTTGATTTTTTTGATTTCAGAATACCAAAATCTTGAAATTTTCTTGATTCTGATCTTGGTTATGATCTCAGAATTGAGTGCATTATTGTAAAGGGCCAAAAAGCTGTTTTAGATTTTTCTATGGCCCATAGTAGGGGAAAACTTTGAGGTTTCGTACACATTTACGGCTTCGAACACTTCATACTTTTTTCCTTTAATGAATTTTGGCTATGGTAATATAAATTAATAGCTATTATTAAGTCGCACATTTCTTAAAAACTTAAGTCATCAAAAAGAAACAGTTGTTTTTTGTAAAAGGATTAAAAGGCTTGTAATCTTGGAATTCCTGACGATATTGAACCGGTTCCAGTCCGTTATGAATCGGAAATGAACCGATAAATAAGTTTTATAGTAAAATCAATTCTATTACTCCTGATCCTAAATCATTTTGGGGGATCTTTTGAGTGATTTATGAATCGGTTCAAATCGGTTTGTGAATCGGTAAACGGTAAATGATGCGAAAGTACTTATGAAGTATAGCAGTATAGTTGGGTATTTCGCAAAGCCTGGGACACTTTATCACCTCTTTAGCGTAAAAACATTAGGGTCGAATGAACACTTCTTCGACAGGGAACCCCTATTAACACTTTTGTCAAAATGTTGAAATTTATTTAATGTATCTAATAAAATGTAAGTAATATGGCGTTTTTTCATTAATCTACTTCTACGTTTTTCGATAAGGGTGAGTGTTCAAATTTCGTATTCCAAATGATACAGAGTAGGGTGTCAATAGGTCCTGACACGAGTTCTTAAACTGTCAATAGGTGTTCCTTTCACCCTATCATTTTGTAAAATTACACGTTCCTGTACTGAAAAGTCCAAGAATCTTTGAAGAGATACTTTCGAAATCCTGGAAGAAGTATACGGGCCTTTATCTAATCCTGAATTGAAATTTTAATGTAAAATTGCTTTTTCTGCTAAAATGCGCTTTTATAAACAAAAATTAGAGTAACTAAAAAAAGATATTGGTTTCTAATTAAAAAAAAACATTTTATAAAATTGTCAAAATAATTAAAGTTTTATGATTTAAAAGACCGAAAAAGTTGAATGAAATCTATTATATTATTTTAACACAAAAGTCGAAGAGTAGAAAAAATCGATAAAAATGGTATTTTCATTTCTGGTGCTGTCGGTGATGGTTTTACAAACTTGATTACAGGGAGTTCCGCTTTGAAAGAATTTTTCAAGACCGAAAAAAGCCAGTGAATTCACTCCAATGACACAGTAAAATTGCATACCTGCAGGAGATATCTTTAGAATATGTTACAAAAAAACCGTAACGTATGCAAGACATTTTCAGCGCCAATTTTTCAGCCTATATTTTCAGCGCAAACGGTTCATAAGAAGTGCATTTCAAATTTACCACGTGTAAAAATTGCATACATTTAGGGGGATTTTAAAAATGATTTTTTAAAAATTAGCTCCCAATAGTAAGCAATTTTTATCAAATTCTTCCAGTCCATTTTCTCTTAAGCCGGAACTTCATGTAGTTCTAAAGAATTTTATATGAATCAAAGGCCTTCAACTTTCCTTCAGTGACGAATAAAATCGGTTCAGTAGAATCGGAGCTATCTTTACCTAAACTCAAAAAACCAGTAAAAATATTTTTGCCTGCATTACAGGCGCATAGCAAAATTAAATCAAAATCATGATTTTTTATTAATAAATTGACCAAAATAAAAAAAAAACTTATAAAATAAGAACTCAAATACGAAAAAAACCAAAAAAAATTGTTGCATAATTTTATCAGTTTGCTTTCAACTTTTCTTCTTGTCTCTCAAACTATTTTCTACAAATTCACCATTTACAGATTTTATAGGTAAAAAAATCACAATGTACTCTCTTTTATGTTTTTTTTTCTCTAGAAAAATAGAACCATTATTTTCCATTTATGTATGTTTATTAAATATATATCCTTGGTTAGAATATCTTCTGGATGTTTTTACTTTTCGTAATCCTTGTTTTTCTTCTTCTCGTTTTAATTGTATGGGAAAAGTCTTAAGTTTTTTTTGTTGCTTTTTGGTTTTGCTATTTCTTGTTTTTTTTCTATCTTCTTACTCGAATTTCTCTTTAGATATGTCTATGTAAAAAAAAATATATATATTTCTCAAAAAACAAAAATCTATTGGAAAAAGAACATTACTAAATTATAAAAAAATGTTCTTTTCTTTTCAATGGTAAAAAATATCATTGTGTAGATTATATTCTGTCAAAAGAGATAATATTTCCAAGTTAGTGATAAAAGTAAAGGGAATATAAAAAGAAACACAAGAGGAAGGGGCTTGTGGGGAAGCTCCAATCGGGGGCTCAGAGGGATCCGCTGGAGTCTCCGTGGAAATGCAGAAGGTTCTCGCCAGTGTAGCTGGCGGTGGGAGAAGACGAGGCAGCGTCCAAACTGGCTCGGCTATTTGAGCTGAAGCTGCTTGAGCTCATATCATCCATCTGGGCCAGGATGTTCTGACTTCCGCCAGCGAAAACCTTGGCTATCGCGACACCGTCTAAAATGATAAGTTTTTTTTTCTACTTTTAGAGCTTCTGAAAATTGTTCAAAAATTGGCTGAATGCTACAGTACCATGACAAAAAATAATGAGCACATTTTTTTTAAACTTTAAACACTTACCAGACTTTTGCGTGTTGTCAATTTTATTTATTCTTAAATTAACTAAAAGATCTGCTGAAAAACATTTATAAAAAAAATAAGACCATGCAAAGATGTGACTGAAATGATAAAAAAAAATGAAGTGTGTCGGAAACATTTCGGATATGTGTAAGAAATTCGATTACCAGAACTAAAGGCTAAACGGTTAGAGACAGCGTCTTGAGGCCTACAGACGATATTTCCCCGTAAGTCCACTCGCGAGGACCATTATACGGGTTCCAGACTGACGATTTAGCCCAGTTCTCGAAGAAGTCTCTAAATCCTAAATAATAAGCAATTTTAGTGACTTTTCAAGATCAAGTCGATCATTTGCTTTTGATAACCAGTTTTAAGTCAAACTTTCCAAAAAAGTCCTGTCCGGTAAGAATTTAGAGAAGTTAAGTCATATTACTAAACCTTATGCCAGCTTCAGACTGGAGGTTTAGCTCAGTTCCCGAAGGTTTTAAAAATCTTAATAACAAGCACTTTTATTGATTTTTCAAAATCTAATGAATCATTTGCCCTTAATTTTCAATCTTAAACAACAATTTCCTAAAAAATCATGCTTGATGAGGAATTAGATGAGTTAAGCCGGATAGCTAAGCCTTATGCCTAAAATAGACACAGGCTGATCCTAGAGAATACTCAGCTCTAAAAATTTGGCGGTAAAGTATCAAGGATTAGCGTTTTTTGCGTAAATTTCTATTAAATCTCCACACTTTGATTGCTAAAAGGCTTCTTGAGTGCAACATCAATGGATTTTTCGAACAGTAAGATGCACTATGACCTTCCCATTACGCCAATCTTAATGCATTTTAAGATTTTGAGACATTGCGTACCATTACTCTCCATGCTTTTTCACCCAATTGACATTTCGAAAAGCACCCAAAAACCCCCAAAATGAAGCTTTTTATTTTCAGCATTGGCACTGATGTCGCCTAATCCGTGTAATTCCACTAGACCTCACGAATTTAGAAGATCAGCCTAATCCTCTAAATTTTGGGCCGATCCCTGAGTGTATTGACACCAATCCTCATTTTTCGGGCTGATCCCTAAGCCGATCCCTGTGTCTATTTTGGGTTTTAGGCCCGTATTAGATCTGAAGACCGTATTATATTATACTTTCATTTGTCTCATAATCCGTTAAAGACGAATGTGGCACCGGTGTCCCAAAATTAAAATTAATTTTTCGGAATATTTAGAGGACAAAAAACTTTCTAAATTAAAAAAAAAATCGTTTTTGTTTTTCGAATACCGGTTTCCTACTCGTCCTTAAAGGGTTTACCCGGTTTACACTTCCACTCCAAAACCATGTTTTACGGATTACTCAGAAAGATGCCGTTTAATTTTTGTTTTTCATTTGCGATAAAGTTTTAGGAATTGCTTTGGGGGTCATTTCGTTCGTATACGATAATAACCGTGAATAATTTTTTTAAAGGTTATATGTTAAAAAGGCCCTTCTAGACCTCTAGATAGCGTATTTCTCTACCGAATGGAGCCATGTTGAGGCTCGTTGGGAAGGTCTTGAAATCTTTGATAAGTCTGTATCAGTTCCAATTGGTTATAAACCGGTTATAACCTTTTATTTGAATTTTATTTATATTACACCCCAAAAGCTATTTTTGACTATCTTTTGATTGATTTATAAATCGGTTCAAATTGGTTGTAAAATAGTAAATTTAAAAAAAATTATGCATTGTAAAATTTTTCGAAATCTTAAAACTCGTAACCACAATGCTCTTATCCATGAGGTCGATTGATAAAAGATTTATTTTAAACAGAGGAACCGTTTGTAATTTGGGACAGCTTATAATTTTGGACACTGTGTCAATATTTGCATGAGCAAACTCTACTCAAATTTTGTTCACTGATTTGATCATTCTGAATAACCTCCTTCACTATTTCTAAACTTATGACACTTACAGCGATCACATTGATCCATCTTCAGTTTCTTAAAACCAAGATTGAACTGTGTATTTTGTACGCCATTGAATTTTATTTGTCCCTTATTTCCGATAGTATAAGGTTAATATAGTACCACTATGGCAGTAACTCAAAATCGACTAAAATGTGAGTAAGGGCAGAAACACATTGACAGTAAAATGCTCACCGTATTTCGTTAATTTACGCATTTTCATTGCAATTCTTATGCAAATTCTCGATCATCGTATTACCTTATCTCATACTCGGTGGCACTAGGTGAAAATAATATAAGAAAATTGAAGAAATAAAACGAAAATGCGATAAACGGTGATAAAAAAACTATACGATTAATTTCTCAAAAAATCAAGCTGAGATTACATTAATAGAAAAAAGTAAATAAATGAGAGTACTAATTGTGAAGCCCAGACTGAAAATGCCCTTGGATAGAGATTACAGATCTGCGGGATTCACGAGGAAGAGAGTTGTAAAGCGAGACATTTCGGATTAATAATGTTCGGTAAAATGTCTCCCGCTCCGCCTGAGGCGCAACAAAACCGCGAATCAAAAGAATCAAAAGAAAAGCCAAGTAATTCGGGCACTCAGTCGCTATTTGGAAAGTTTCCCGGTTTTTTGGAACATATACGGTCCCGTCTCATAAACAGGAAGGGAACTTTATAAGTTACAGGTTTTTGAAATAAACAACAATGGGCACCCTATTAAGGCGGATTAGCTGTCCAAAATTACAAACAAAGTGTCCAAAATTACAAGAAAGGTGTCCAAAATTACAATCAAATTCAGTATCTGTTTGTGGAGGAAAATATATTCGAAAAATATTACTAAGGTCATTTTTCTCTCCTTTTTCCCGTTAATTAATTAATTAATCGTATCGAGACAATTTATTTGATATTATAAATGTGCCTGGTGTTGGAAGAATCTGATCGCCTAGGAACGCCCTTCTTCGTAGTAAATGCTTCTTTCGGGCTCTTTAACTTTTTTGTGCATTTATATTAAGTTTTATCACAGTGAAAATGTCTTTTCCTGACATTCAGTTGCTTGCATCAGGCGGGACTCGAACGCACAATTGTGAGAGTCGATTCAGAGATTTCATCCGCCCGAGCCAACGGTCTTGCCTATTGCGCCACTGAGATCTCCTTTATCACGTTAAATCATATTCACACGAAAATTGAACATTTTACTAAATTATTTGATTTTCAACACGGAATTGTTTTGAAATTTGAGTTTAACAGAGATGTGAAAGAAAAGTGAGAAGGAAGAAAAGAAAGGACAGTCACATGACCTGCCGCTACACTAATCCGAGCGCTTTAAATTTAAAATTCTCAGATCATTCAATGCCATATTCGTTTGTGCTGCTACATCGAAAAAAATTCTAGATATTTTGGTTTAAATACGAAATTTGTATTTATAAGTTCGGCACGTTTTTCAGATCACGAAAATTTCATGAAGTCAAAATTCGAATCTCTTCCTTTCTCACATACTTTGCATATGACTATCTCATTCTTTCGCACTCTTCTTCTTCTTTTAAACATCAAAAACTAACTCAATTTCGGTGAATCGAATTTGGAGGCCGAAAGAATGAGAAAGACATATTCAAAACGTTTGAGAAAGAAAGGGATGCGAATTTTTTATGAAATCCAAATTTTCTCACGTTAAGAATCTCACCTACAATAAACTGATCTAAACTTATCACTGTTTTATTTTTTTCTTGTTAAAGTATGTTTGACAAAAGTAGTTGTGTACAATGTGATTTCGTCGGCTAATTTATTACTATAAAATTATTTATCGTGCAAATAAGTAAGACAAAATGAAGAATACACAAAATAACTTACACTTTGACGAGGGTCACATTTTAGAGGGCAATGTATGCATATAATTTTCTTATCACCTGTGAATTGAACATGAAATGTTGAAAAATGATTTGATGAAAGACAAATTCAGGACAAACAGCCATTGAGTAAAACACTGAAGGAGATTTTTAAGAGAACCGAATGCTTTGAAGATTCCCAATGGAATTCTTTGGAGAAAATTATTCTAGAGATAAAACATTGGTATTTTCTTTTTTTGCGAAAAGAGAAATGAAACGTATTTTTATTGTTTTTTTTTCTTTAAGTAAATTTTATAAATACAATAAATTCTCTTTTATTTTGCAATTACAGTAGACACAATGAATCATCTCAATTAATCTCTCATTTTTATCTTCTAATAAACTAGTTTTTTTTATTTCACTTTTTATATCATTTTTTTTCATTCATTATCTGCATTAAACGATATAGAGACAAAAATTCAATAACCACTAATCATCCTTACAATTTAAGGTGTCTCAAGGGGCTTGGTGTGAGGAAGAAGTGAAGGAGAGAAGGCTTGAGACCTTTCTTTTTTTCTTAATAATTCTTAAAAAATAAAAACGATTTTTTTTTTAATATTCCGATTCGAACGATATTTTTTTTGTGTAATAATTCCTATTACGATTTCACGAATTTTGTCCATGTTCTAAAACACTTTGTATACTTAAGAAATTAATGACGAAAAAAAATAGATATATTTCTCTCTAAAAATATAAATTAGCAAAAAAATAAAGTTGGTAAAATTCTCCAACAGAAAAAAAACAACACAAAAATTGAGAAAATGTATCTAAAATATATAGAAGAGACAAAAAAATATTTTTAAATATACTTTGAGATCTTACACGATACAATTTTTTTTGTGATCATTCACTACGCTCCTCTCTCAACATTAATTTTACAGTTTTTTTTTCATTAATCTTTTACAAGAAGTTTTTTTTCAACTAATCTAAGGATTTTTTTTTGAATATTTTTCATTTTATTTATTTTACACAGTTATTTGTCTCGATCTACACGCGAAATTTTTCAAAGGGGTGATTGTTTTTTCAAGTTTTTTTTTATTTATTTACTATTTTTTGTGATTAGGGTTCTGTACAATTTTTTTTGGGACTCCCACAGAGTGTTGTGACTTTTTTGAAGTCTCATAGCTTTTCAGGAGTTATTGATGTTTTTTTTGAGTATACCCCACATTAAAAGAATTTTAGACCACGCCCTCTGTAGATTTTTACTAAAACTTTGAATATTTGAATTTTACTTAAAATAGTTAATTTTAGATATTTTTTTCAAATCAAATAGCTTTGGAAACTAAGCATCTCAGAGAAAAACTTACAATTCTAGAAGAATTAGACAAAATTAGTCGTCCCCTGCCGTCTTAGCATTACTAACCAACCTCTGGAGAAAATGGCTGGAAAAGCTTCTTTACAGGCTGTATAAGCCAGAGAAAAATATATTTTCAATAATTAATGATAGAGCCTTTTGCGGAACAAGTAGTTTCGAATTGTAGGCGGGACTTCAGTGATTCTGCTCCCTAATGGTGTCTACACACTAGAAGCAATTTTCGTCAAAAATTGCCTTTTTTGAAAAAAAAAAATTCTGACGTTTCTGCCTACAAGGATAGAGGAAATTTTCTTTAAAAAGGCATTTTTTAAAGAAATTTCTACTAGTGTGTAGAGGCCATAAGAACCAGCCCTATTCATAGACCAAGCCCTATTCAAAAATTTTTATAACATTTATAACAAAAAATACTTTAAAACAAAGTAATGAAATTATCAAGGGAGTACCCAGGATTTCGGTTAGGGGGGGGGGGCTAAATCTCAAATTTTGTTGGCGTTTATACAATTTTTATTTTGAAAAAAAAATGCAAAAAGGACTACAGTTTTTAGAGAATTAATGATATGCTTCTGAAAATTTCCAGCTTTTTTTATTTAACGAAAATTTACTTAAAGGGTTACGAGGGTCAAGAAGACTAAAAAACAGATTTTTTTCCAAATTTCTTTTCCAGCATAATGAAAAAAAAAATTTAATTCAAGTCCTTAGACATAAAAACAAAAGGATTTAAACTATTTTCTAAATTTTAATTTAAGAATTTTCAAAATTCAGCCATTGAGCTATGATGTAAAATACTTCAAAAATCCTATCTTGTAGAATATTATATATTCTTGTAGGATATTCTTAAATATCCTTCAATTCTGTAAAAAAGATTACGTGACAACTTCCTTCTTTTCGAAAAATATATTAACTGAAATTATGTAATAAAATGAAAGCAAAAATAAGGTACAGTACCCTTTATTCGACCGGTTCCTCTATTCGACCGGTAGATTTATTTATTCAATTTAATTATATTTGCTATAATATTTTGTGTATGATCTAACATTAATAGGTCAATTATTCTTTAAGTAATACGAATCAGTGACAAATTCATAGAAATTGATGAAATTCACCATCAAATATTCAAAAATTGACCCACCGGTCGAATAGAGGAACCCGGTCGAGTAAGGGTACTTTACCTTAATTACGAAATATTTGCCCATTTTTACACTTTTTTAAGTTTTGAATGTAGTGCAGTGGGGGCAAAAATAGCCTTACCCTGCTCCCCCCCCCCCCCCCATTGGGCTTTTAATTGTTTTTGAGTTTTTATAAGGTCATTTTTGTATTGACACTGTACAAACGAGCTGTAAAACATCAAATTTGAGAAGTGACTAAATTTACAACTTTTAATAGCAGTAGAATTTTAAAGAAAGTTTCGATCTTTATGGATAGAAAAACTAAGGCCAATTTTGGAAGAATTTGTATTTTTTTACAGAAAAAACTTATTTTTTTTGCTGACCAAATATATTTTTTTCTTCTCATTTGTTTTTGTCTTCTTTGACGCTTCTAGGGGGGCAGCTGCCCCCCCCCTGTCCCTAGCTGGGTACGCCCATGGAAATTATCATCACAAAAGAAGTTTTTAAACGAGGCGTAACCACGCCCCCTCGACAGTCACGCCTACTTGCGTGCATTAATGTTACAAGAAGTCAGAGATATTAACTTCCGGTCTTCGGTGACCCCCCACAAGTCAACATTCTCTATCGAACCAACTCACACAAATTACCACCCACCCCTTCTAACCCCGCCAAAAACATGTTTTTTGACTTTGCAAAAAATTGGGCCTGGCGTTTTCCTTCATTTTTGGAAATGTTTTGGAGGTAATCCAGCTGAACATTTCGTCCTTAGATACCTATCACCGGAAAAAACACCATCTTGAATTATTGAAGGTCAAAGTTCAACAAAGCTGGAGGGCCTAATTTTCAACGGATTTTGTTAAATTTGGATTTTTTGAAAGGACTTATAATTCTGAACCTGACTGCATCGGTCATAATCGGTGATGGATCGAAAAAGTAACGGTAATAGCTTTATTTTAAAAATACTGTTTTTCGCACTTTTTCAGTCTTTTGACCCATATAAAATTCGAACGGTAAGAGATATCAACTTCCGGTTTTCGATGACCCCTCCTCAGATGACATTATCTAAAAAACCAACCTCTTTATTTCCCCCCTCCCCTTTCATGCGTTCCCTATCCCCCAAAAATAGGTCAAAAATGAGGTTTTTCCAATTTTGCAAAAAATTGGCCCTGGCGATTTCGTTCATTTTTGAAAATGTTTTGTCGGTAGTCGGGAAATTCGCCATCTTGAATTATTCAGGTCAAATGCCTAATTTTCACCCGATTTGGTCAATTAATTAAATAAAATGAAACCCTCTTCTTGAACAATTTTCAACTTCAAGCTGATTTTGTGGTGATTTATAGACAAATTTATTTCGACAATAATTTTATATGCACGAGAAAAATTTGCAAAAAGGAATATAAGGCAGAACTCCTTCTCGGGAGTTTGAGCAGCTCGCAAAGCCTACGGTGATGAACCGGTTCATAACCGATAACTAATTTTTATACGAAATTCAATTAAATTACTCCTGAGGTGTATTTTGAGAAATATTTTGAGTGATTTATAAGTCGTTTCAAATCGGTTGTGAATCGGTAATGAACCGGTTATTTACCGATAAGTCATTTTTGTTCGAATATTAATTTTTATTACCCTGTAAACTATTTTGTGATTTCTATTGAGTGATTTATGAATCGATTCAAATCGGTTGTGTACCGGTAAATTATGCGAAAGTACTTTTGAAGTATAGCATCTAAGTCATGAGTTCGAGCATTTCGCAAAGCCTGGGACGCTTTGCTACCCCTTTAATCACTATAAAAAAACGGATCACTACCAAGAAATCGATGAGGGCAATTTTACATTTTTATTAGGGGCGTGTTCTATTTTTTTGGCAATTTTTTTTACTCTTCTGCACTGTTACCATCCAAAGTTACTGATTTGTAATCAATATTCGGTAACACTGAAAAATTAATAGGTTTTTGTTAAGCAAATATCTGATTATTTTTCATTCCCATTGGGGGCGTGGTCTATTTTTTTTAATGGACTACAATTTAAATGTTGTTTTGCTTTGTGGGGTTATCGTCAAGGAAAGAAAGATAAAGAAATCTTGGATACAAGAAATTTCAACTAGGCAATTGAGGTTTACCTGAAGGAGGCGTGGCCTAAAATGTCTTTTGGGCGGAGCTTACTCATTCACTTCAATAATCCTGAAAAATATGGGATTTTGAAAAAAAGCTACAAGTTTCTGCAATAATGGCCCATTTTTTTCTTCCTGAAAGGAAGTGTTTTGCTTCTATTCCTTGTTTGTTAGATGTCAAAGAGAAGAGAGTTTGCCATATTTTATCTGTTTTTCTTGCGTGATTTCTTCTTTTTCTGCTTTGAATCACTTTGGTTGGTCATTGGCAGTGTTTCTGATGCCTTTGTTGATGATTCCTTGTCGTCGTGAACCGTTGTTACCTTCTGATCAGCTGCTGCATAGCGATCTGATTGTGGTGATCCTTCACTTGCACCTCCACTGGCATTTATCAATGGCTGAAGTTCCTCATCGTGCCCATCACTGCCCTCACTTGCCTTCTCACCGCCCGAAGATGATTCCGAGTCATTTTCCGATGAACCACTAACTGAGAGAATTCTCTCGGTGGGAACATGATGATTGTCCGTGAATTTCTCTTCGTAGCTACTGTAAAAGTGATCCGACCAGAATTGTTCATTTTCCTGCCGTCTCAATCCCATACTGTCGTACAGCATTGGCTCCTCCTCCTGATACACAAACATCGGTTCGAATTTCAATTCAAATGGCTCTAACGGTGCTAACGGTTCCACCACACGATCACAATCATCCTCCTCGGGAAATTCCAAATCCAACTTTGTTGTTGTCACATCGAAGAAATTATTGACAATTTCGGGAAATTCTTCGTCACGTTTTGCCGTTGTCGTGACAATTGAATCCTTGAGCAAAGTATCCTGAATCATTTCAAAGTCCTGCTTTAGGGTCTTGTACTGGGGTAAATTTTCTTCATCGTCATCCGGTGGTAGTTGTTGCGGTTCGTCTAGCAGAATTTCATCGATTTTATGCTCAATTTTTTCATCTGGAGGACTTATTTTGTGTTCATCTTCGGGCAGATTTTTAGCAAATTGTGCACCTTTTTTGGTCCTTCGGGACTTTACCGATCCAGTTTGGGGCTTTTTCTGGACCTTGGGGGGAACCTTGGAAGTTTGTTCAGGTTCCATTGGGGGCGGTGATGGTTCTTTTTCTTCGTGTTTCTTGTTTTTCTTGGCCTTTTTCGTTACCGAAATTTCTGCCATTTTCTCCTCAATTTCCTTCTCCGGTGACTTCCTGTGCATCCTTTCCTCCTCCATCACTGGCACAATTAGCTCAGTACCAACAGGTTCTGGAGCATCTTGGAGCACTGTATCGTCACTTGGGGCCATCCGAACGTCACTAATCACTGTGACAACGGGCCGAAAGAGCGCCTCATCGCAATTCTCGTGCAAATAGTGATCCGCGAGGCAGGTATCCAGCTCAACCGAGGACATAGCCACTGACTGTGTCACCGTGGTCACTGTCCCCAGTGGATTAACCACTTTGGCCACCGAACGCGACGACGTCCCACTTAGGGGCGGAGTCGAATGTCCCAACGCGACTGTCTCACGTCTCACGGACGCTGATGGACCTTGAAGAGAAAGAAAGCCAGAGGCAGAGATTCAGTCACTTTCTTTTTCTTTCTTTCCATTATTCTATTTCTTTTTTTTTTTCTTTCTTCTATTCTTTTGTGTCTCCAATTTTACCAAAGAAACAAGAACCAAGAGAAAAAAAAACCGAACTCACTAATCTATATATAGCTTCTTCTAAAAGCCAACTTTCAAAAAGAAATTATTAAAAAAAATAAAAACAAAAAAAGTGTTCAAAAAAATGTACACAGAGAAATTAAAAAAATAAAATTGTGAGATAATTAGAATTAAAAAAACAAAATAAAAGTATTAATTAGATTTAGCCACGGCCGGTGTGTGATGGATAAATCTCTCAACTCTAGCGTCTTTCTCTCGCAAGTGATATTATTCGCAAGTTCTTTGCAAGATAGTAATAAAAGCATTCATGCAAATTAATTTTCCCATCACGTTTAACGCTATAATAAAAAAAAAAAAGTGTCATCGCGATATTCGCAAGGAATGTGCTTAAGGTGCTTTAATTAGATTTTTATTTATTTTTTTTTATAGGGACACTAATCTCTGCGCAACACAACCTGCCTTTGGCTTACAATCTCTCCCCAAAGTACCACAGTGTTTCATGTTTAAATTCATTTTATACAGTAAAAAAAATAATGCACAAAATGTTTATGAAATTCAATAAAGTTACTGTGACGTTCTCATGACGTTCTCATAACGTCACTATGACCACTTTATTGAATTTCGGATAATAAACATTGGCATAGAATTTAAATGTGGTGGAATTTTATTTAGACAGGAAAATATACCACAAAAAAACCAAAGAAAGAAGATTTAGTCAGTTGCATCAGTAAGTGTCGTAGGCATTTTTGTTTTTTTTGCTCATTTTGCAGACAAGAATTTCTGTTCTTGATAAAGTTGGGATTTATAGAACAGGTTTAAAACGTTTAAAACATTTAACAGATTAAAACATAGTTTTATCCTTGGGGTTGGAATTGACGCTAAGTCGGCGGTGGCCACATGGGAAAAGGGCAATAAAATAAAAAAACTGTCAAGATTAAGAATGACGACTTTTCAGGAGAACCAGGAGAACCATTTGAAGTTGACAATTTCCTATGCTTAGGGTAAATGTGCCAAATTTCGGTATAATTCCATGCAAGCGTCAAAGTGTCAAGTTTGAAATGTAATATTTCTAATACAAATTGAATTTTTTATTCCTTCTTCTTAAGGAGTGTTGCTTGGAACTTTGTACACAGTTTATCGTCTTCATTTTCTCTAAAATAATTCTCAATATACATTTTAAAATGAATAAAAATATAGACATAGCTTTGGTGCCCTATTTCGGCCACCTTCAGTCTCATAGTTCCTTGCCCTTCGGGATTTTCGCAGGGGGTGTACTTTTTCACGGACTTTCGCGGGTCGCGAATTTTCTTGCAGATTTTCGCGGAATGAGATTTTTTTCGCGGATTTTCGAGGGACGCGTATTTTTTCGTTGATTTTCGCGGGTCGCGAATTCCTTCACGGATTATCGCGGGGCGCGTATTTTCTCGAGGCGCGATTTTTTTGCAGATGTTCGTGGGTCGCGAATTTTTATAAGGACGCAAATTTTTTCTAGGATTTTCGCGGGGCGCGATTTTTTCTCGGATTTTCACGGGGCGTATTTTCTTCCGCGGATTTTCGAGGGGCGCGTACTTTTTCGTGGATTTTCGCGGAGCGCGAATTCTTTCGCGGGTCGCGAATTCCTTCACGGATTTTCGCTGGGTGCGTATTTTTTCGCAGATTGTCGTAGGGCGCGATTTTTTTGCGGATTTTCACGGGACGCGTACTTTTTCTCGGATTTTCGCGGAGCGCGTATTTTTTCGCGGATTTTCACGGGGCGTATATTCATCCGCGATTTTTCACAGGGGCGCAAATTTTTTCGCGGGGCGCATATTTTTCCGCGAGGAGTGTATTTTTTCGCGCGACGCGAATTTTTCGCGGATTTTCTCAGGGAGCGTATTTTTCGCGGAGTTTCGCGGGGCGCGTATTTTTCGTGAGCAACGAATATCTTCCCGGATTCTCACGTGACGCTGACAGAGGTCTCTAAACGGATCTAAAGTTGAGGCCTCTATCTCTGATAGTTTCCCAGATAATCGACTTTAAAGATTTTTAGACATTTCTATGCATTTCTCATCCAATTTTCCTCATTAATAACGATAATATGCTTCATATACTTTAAGAATTATTAAACGAAATTTGCATTATTTATGTATAAATGTGTAGCTCAGAATGAAAAATGAACATATCCTATGCTTTAACGGCTTTAACCATAGTATATGTTCATTTTTCATTCTGAGCTCCGCAAATATCGTTCGGGTTTGCCACAATCCAAATTTGCAATGAAGGAATCGCACCTCTATAAGCTGATCTAGGCTTATCATTGGCTTTTGATTATAATTACGTTAAGTCATCTTGCGGCTTAAGTCTAAAGTGTGCCTAGGACATTATTATAACCTTTCAGCAGTAATAATGCTTATAACAGGTGGCATTTTAGTCCTTAAATTCTCTTTTGAGTACAATTGACTTAAGTAAACTTTTTTTAAATTGATTTTTTTTTGTTTAGAAATTCGAAAATAGCAGGAACAGGATTAAACCCGAAGTTAAACCTCTAATCTGAAACCCAAGTTCAGAAAATTTATTTTTCAACTTATTTTTTCAAATTAAAATCCTTTTTTTTATGAATTCATTATTCATTTGCCTTTTCTGTCTTTGTTATTTTTTTTGCATACGACATTTGCTGACGCACCCAACTTTATATACAGAAGAAGAAGAAGAAGAAGGAAACCTCCAAACTCATGCAAAATCTCTCAACTAAATTGTGATCCATCTTTGTGAAATATGCATTGGACAGTAAGTAATTAAAATGTGCAAATTGTGTGAAATGTTAACAAAAATGGTAAATATTTAATGAAGCAACTATTTTATTTACAGTGTCTTAAGCCATGTCAAAATGTATCTGTCTGTTTTTTCTTTCTCAAATGATAAGCAATATTATTGAAAATGAATCAGAAATCAAAGTAAACAACATTGCAAGCAGTATCTTGTGTTGGCTCACCTGTTGTATCTCGCGATACACTCGGTGATTCGCGCATGGCATCAGCCAGATCTTCCCTCAGTTGGGACTCTCGGGGTCCCAGACTAAAGTCCGGATCCATGTCATCATGGCGGAATTGATCAGTTAGACGTGGGCTGGGCTCGTAGCTGCCTGAAAAAAAGTGGCCCCCCAAAAAATAAAAGGGAAATTTTGGCGGGAATTGCTTTAGCGGAAACTCACTGTAAGATCCGGATTCAATGAGAACGGGCACAATGGGACGTCCTGTGGTCGTGATTGGCATATTCATTGGATTAGATCTGGCCGGAAGGGCTCCACTGGCCGTAGCAATTCCCACTTCCACAGATTCAGCATCAATGTGACTCAGCGATGATCCGCTGGGTGTGTTGTAGGTCTTAAAGATGAACTGTGGTCCCATCCAGAGGCGCCTATGTGGCCCAGCATGGGTTATAATCTCCACCTGAGCCAACCAACGATCATCCCTCTCTCCCTCACGCACATCCTCAGCATTCTCCGCCTCAAAAACCCGATCCCTCAGCAACCAATTGTCCGAGGGCAATGGTGGCTGAATTTCTGTCAGAGAATCCACAGTTCTCAGTAGATTCCACTGAGCCTTTGCTTCGACATCCAATTCAATTGGCGTATCATCGCTAACTCTTTCCTTGGCGACACCTGCAACATCCCAAAAAAAAATCTCCCTCAATCTCCCTCTTTCTTTCCCAAGAGACATTCCTCACATTTTTTTTAACACAAAACCAAATATTTACTTTTAAAAATAAACAGAGAAACGTGAATAACTTTTCTCTTGAGATTATTGGCCAAGTTTCTCTCGTGTCATTTGGATTTAAAATAAAATGAGAATGAGCTTAGAAACAAGAAAAAAAAAACATTGTTTCACTTCTATTTAACAACAGCAAGCAATTGCATTTGTGTTATTTAATGGGATTTAAATTTATTTAACGACACTCTCACAAGCAAGTTCATGACTTTGGCCTTATCACTCATTCAATAAACTTTACTCAATTTATTGTTCGGACAAGTGCACAAATAATGAAAAATTCTATTCAGAAAATTGCTGACAAATCATCATTTCAATCTGACAATAAATATTTTATATTCTTTTAAATCAGCTTCTTTTATTCCTGCTTTTATCAAATTTATACAACCCCATAGCAAAGGAAGCGGAATAGGAATCTCAAGGGAAAATTGCATGGAATTTTCCAGTATTTTTCCTTGAATACTCCAGGGAAAATCCTATGGATTTATAGTGGATTTCCCAAGGAATCCGATAGAAATTTTCGTGATTTTTTTTTTAATATTAAAATGGAGGATAGGTTCGCACCTTAAAACTTTATTAGCAAATAAGGATTTTGATATGTTTTATTAGGTCTCGGTCAAATACCCGGACGCCAAAATGACGAATGGGCCAAAGTCCCGAAAAGCCAAAATTTCGAAAGGACTAAAATCCCGAATGCCCAAATATTGAAAGGATTATAATCCGGAAGGCCAAAATCCCGTCACGACAAAATTCCGAAAGAATCAAAATCCCGAAAGCCAAAGTCCCGAAAAACCAAAATCTCGAAGGCTAAGCAACCCACGCCAATCCTTCGCTACTTCGGGAAGATGTTCGGGTTCGACCCCAAGGCGCTCCAAAGCAAGATTCTGATTTTGATTCAGACTTTGATCTGCATCGAGGTCGACGCTTCCTCACAATGGCTTTCAAAGCTAAAATCCCGAAAGCCAAAATTTCGAAAGCTAAAATTCCGAAAGCACTAAAATACCGAAAACCAAAATTCCGAAAGCTAAAATTCCGAAAGTAAAACTCATAAAAGCCAAAATCCCGAAAAGAAAAAATCACGAGAAGACAAAATCCTGAATGCCAAAATCCCGAAGGGACTAAAAATCCGAAAGCCAAAATTCCGAAAGGTAAAATTCCGAAAGCAAAACTCTTAAAAGCCAAAATCCCAAAAAGAAAAAAATCACGAGAAGACAAAACCCTGAATGCCAAAATACCGAAAGGACTAAAATTCCAAAAGCCAAAATTCCGAAAGCTAAAATTCCGAAAGCAAAACTCCTAAAGCCAAAATCCCGAAAAGAAAAAAATCACAAGAAGACAAAATCCTGAATGCCAAAATCCCGAAGGGACTAAAATACCGAAACCCAAAATACCGAAAACTAAAATTCCGAAAGCAAAACTCCTAAAAGCCAAAATCCCAAAAAGAAAAAAAATCACGAGAAGACAAAATCCTGAATGCCAAAATCCCGAAGGGACTAAAAATCCGAAAGTCAAATTTCCGAAAGGTAAAATTCCGAAAGCAAAACTCTTAAAAGCCAAAATCCCAAAAAGAAAAAAATCACGAGAAGACAAAACCCTGAATTCCAAAATACCGAAAGGACTAAAATTCCGAAAGCCAAAATTCCGAAAGCTAAAATTCCGAAAGCAAAACTCCTAAAAGCCAAAATCCCAAAAAGAAAAAAAATCACGAGAAGACAAAATCCTGAATGCCAAAATAACGAAAGGACTAAAATTCCGAAAGCCAAAATTCCGAAATGCAAAATTCCGGAATCAAAACTCCTAAAAGCCAAAATCCCGAATTGAAAAAAATCACGAGAATACAAAATCCTGAATGCCAAAATCCCGAAAGGACTAAAATTCCGAAAAGCCAAAATCCCGAAATTCCAAAATCCCGAAAGAATCAAAATTCCGAAAGCTAAAATTCCGAATTCTTAAAAGTGTCTTAGCTACTGCTTGCTGGTGTCAAAGGGTAATTTTCTGTGCTTTGGGAAATTATTCCACACATAATTATCCTCCATATAATGTCATTATTTTCAGGATTTTGGTTCATTCCTAATTTTGCCTGGCACGGGTCAATACTTTACAATCAATACTTTAGTTATTCCAAAGGTATCATATAAAAAAATCCTAAAAGTACACATTCAATGAACTAAAAGCTGCAAATTTTAGATTTGCAATCAATTTAATTTTTCCTACGATATTTCGGTAAAAATTAATGCAAAACTTTAGAAAATGGAACTTAATTTACTAATTATAGTAAAATGAAATTATTAAAAGATATTAACCTAAATTTGGTCAAAAATAAATACCCTAGCGCTCAATTTATTGAGTGAATTATACTTATTTCCACCCCAAAAAACAAAATTCTATTATATTTCTAAAAATACTTAAAATAAAAAATCAAAATGTCGATTTTTTATGTTGATATGAAAGGACGTTATGGTCTACGTATGAGTTTTTTTTGAATACAGTGGTGGAATCATACTTATTTCCACCACTGTAGTAATCACTTTGCTTATTTCATTTATTTTTATTATTATTATTATTTTATTTTATTATTTGGAAAATTTATAGGAATTTTCTGAAAAAATTGCCTATAGTGTAAAAATCCTTGAAAAATTCTATGGAGATTGTGGAATTTTCCAAAGGACATCCATTAGAAGTTTCTTAAAATTCCATTGGAATTTCCAACTTCAAATCCTGTGGAAATCTTTCTGGAATTCTACCGTCAAATTACACGGAGTAACAAAATTTGACGATAAATTTCCGTGGATTTTTTCAAAGGAAAACTGGATCAAAATGTATTTAAAGCAAATAAAATTAGGTTTCTTTTGATCTTATACAAGTCAGTAACCCAATAGCTAAAAGATGCGGAAAATCCATTAAAGATTCAGATTGTAAATGTCCAAAGAAGATTCCGGAGAAATTTCTGGTACATTTCCAAGAGAAAATTTACGGAGGTAATTCTCAGAAGATAGTGTAAGATTTGTATAGAATATATTATGTCAACAATTTCACAATATTAGTGAAGTATAATCAATATAATCATAGGAGAAATTTCACACTTTAATTAAATTTGATAGGCAGTAGGAGGAAGTGGGGCACCTTTGAATTGAGGCAGTAGATTAGGTGGTGCCTTTATTTTGTTCTCAATTTATTATGGGAGATCTAAAAGGGCTCTGGAATTTTCTTGGAAAATTCGTGTGGAATTTTATGCAGAATAATTCCGAGGTATTTTCCCTTAAGGATCACAATTTAATCCGCTTGGCTATGGGGTTCGGTTTTGGAATTATTTTCTCTAATTTTTTTTCTTTAGATTTAGATAGAGAATTATTAATAAAATGCATCTCTTGTTTTTTAATGTTAAGAAATTTTTTTAAAAAAACGAGCGAAATAATGGTGCTATTCCAATGAAAAATGAATATTTTTTGGCATTATACTGTTCTCAAATACTTCTGCATTATCGACTCTTCTTTAAGTTGGTTCCTGTCTCGACTGTTTAGTGGTTTTAGATCACGGCAAGAACTGAGGAAAACAGTCAAGACAGGAACCAACACAAATAAAAGTCGATAATGCAGAAGCATTTGAAAACAGTAAAGTGCTAAAAAAATGTTCGAGAGAAAGATTTTCCCTTGCATTCTTTATTGAAATATCGCCATAAATCTGTAGAGTTGAGCCCTTATATTACCGAATGAGAGAAATATTATTTTTTTTTTAATTCCAAATTTTCTAATTGAATAAATATTAGGGTAACTGTGCCAAATTTCGGCATAGTTGCATGCAAGCGTCAAAGTCTCAAGTTTGAAATGTAATATTTTAAATTCAAATTGATTTTTTTTTATTCTTTCTTCTGAAAGAGTGTTGCTTGGAACCTTGTAATTTGCTATTCTTTTGCATTGTATAATCTCTAGTGTACGTAAAATCTAAAAGCTCATGGAAATTCGAGGAACAAAAAAGGTGGCCGAAATTGCAAGCTGGCCGGAATTTGGCACACTTACCCTAATGGCATATTTTTTACTAAAGTATGTCAAAAAAATGTGAAATGTTTCAAAGTGTTTTAAAATCTTACTTGATGTGTGCTTGGGTTCGAGGTCGTACTGAATCAGTGCTCCATGTCCCGCCATGATGAAAAGTGAATCAACAGCACGTCTCTGCATCCTCAGTGACGGTGCCTCTCTGGCACTTCCCGGAGGATCTAGGAGCCAGGCTCTGGGTCTCGCAAAAGTGGCACACATTCGCAGTGGCTTGGTGGAACTGGCATCGTCTGAAAGTGAAGAGTGTCTCTGTCTGCCCTTCACGTACGGAGTGGTTCCAGATCCCGCGACTGACACCAATGTTGTAGGCTGTCTTAGCTGCGTCAGTGGCAGAATGACAGTTGGATGCGGGAAGGGTGGGAGTCTGGGATTAGCATAGGCACCACCCGTGTGACTGCTTCCATGGGGTGTATCTGTGTAGGAAACCGGACTACTCGACCGGCCGCCGTCCATGGACAAACCCGCCGAACGATGGAAGCGCGACAGGCGATTGACAACATGAGGCGATCCATGGGTGCGAATCCCCGCTGGACCACCATACGGAGTCACGGGAAACACATGAGTTGTGCCCCGTAGACTACTGACGGCTACCCAGCGTGAGTCCAAGGAAAACACAATATCCTGCACCTTGGCTGTCGTATCTCCTCGATGGAGCACATAGAGGTGATGAACGGCTGCATGTGAGGCTCCACCTGGATGTGGATGAATACGAAAGACATGGAAGTCATGACCACGGCGATCGGCTGTCAGCAGAAGCATCCCCGACGGATCAAATTCCAGAGCCACAATTGCATCCGAATGGGCAACAAAATGGGCCACAATGGGATCTACTCCCGAAGCTGAAATTGGAGCTCCAGTCGTGGGGCTGATGTCTTTTATTGGATGCTGTAACAGAAATGTCAAATTTGACAGAACAAAAATCAAAATTTGACCGAAAGTTAATTTGATAATTTATTTAGGAATGGCTTCGGGTGAAATAAAATGTTTAAAAATACAAGAAGAGCTATTTCTCTTCAATTAAAGCATTTCGTCACAATTGGAATTGGCTTTTTTTCAAAATCTAGGCTTAAACAATTCATACACTGAGAGAAATCCGAAAAAGTTAAAATAACATTCCGGAAATGTTAATTGTACCCTGCAATATTGATCCGAATTCGGTGTAAATATTACCCTTTTTAGGTGTATTAGGGGTTAGAGTTACCCTTTTTCATGTTAATTTTACCCTTAAAAAGATGCAAAATTAACATTACAAAATGTTGTTATATTTTTATACTTAAAAAGTGTTAAAATTATGAGGAAAAAAGTTAATCGCACCCTCTTTTTTCTCAGTGTAGAGAACATTTTTCATCCGATTGGTTAATCGTGTGAAGTATAAATCCATTTGAAAGGTATTTGAATTACGGGTAAATTGGAAACGTCTTCTATCGGTTAATATACCTGTTATTGATTCTTGTTAGAAATTGAATTGCATTAGCTCTCTGCTATTATAATAATACAGTGCCTGCTTTGTAATCCGGATGATTGGGAGACAAAATGACAGATATCCGCTTCGTAATCTGGATGGATTTTTTGAATTTGTTCAACGTCTCGAAAATATAATATAAGATTTTTTTGTAGAATTAGAATAAAACTTTTAAAGAACATTAAAAAGACATAAATGGAGAAGTCTACTCTATTATACATCATTTATTAAACAAAAACATCACAGGATAGTTCATTTTCATTGCTGAACACGCATGCATACATAACCTCAAAAGTATTTTAAATGTAACCGTCGTGAACTTGTCCGCATAACGGCGATCCGGATTAGAACTAGGAACTAGGCCTTCCCGCAAAGGGATTTCTAGACATGCATTATTATTTTTTCTTGTACGGGATGAGGTTGTCAGTCCCATGCCCGTGGAATCAAGTACAGTGAAGCTCACTGGATGCAATTCGAACACCTTTAACGCCAGAAAAATTCCTGGTGACCTAAAGGGGATTCGAACCCGAGACATTTGCATCATAGAGCGAGTGCTTTACCACTTGACCCATTGAGTGCCCCTCTGCTATTATAACCAATCATTTTACGTGATTTACAATTCTGTCAAAAATCGGTTCATAATCGGTAAACATAAAAATATGAAGAGACTTCGTGCTTTTTTTTACATTTTTTCTCTAAAAAATTTTGAAGATGAAAAACCGACATACGCCGTTGTAATAATAAACGTGCGATATGTTTTATGCTCTAGTGCTTTTCCTACATACTTTTGGGGTTGGTCTCGGAACAAAAGTTGTTACCTTTGTCATCGTATAGGTCTCATTTGTGGCGAAAGGTTGGACCATTTTGTCCATTGTCCTTTGCAATTAATAATAATAATAATTTTATTCAACTTCGCATACCCCCCATACCATGCGTCCGCCGCCGTCTCAGCGTTGGTGACCAGCCTCCGAAGCCAAACGGCGGAAATGCTTCATCATTGGCTGTAAGCATTCTTTGGTTTACAAAGACGTTACAAATATTTTGACTCACATAATTTACCAAAACATAAAACATTTGCAAAGCACAACGCAAATGTTTTATGTTTTGGTAAATTATGTGAGTCAAAATATTAAACCAATTAAAGAATCACACCTGCTATAAGCTGATGTAGCTTAACTCTAAGCTCTAAACTCTAAACTGTGATATTCGCTTTCGATTTCATACAATAACAATTGCAATAAAAAAGCCCTGTGCGGAGCCTATAAGATTCAAGGGCCTACCGAGATTTAATCCAATTTGTATCCATTTAAAAATTTATTACGCAAATTAAATATTAAAAATGTGTAAAAATTTAATCAACATCAATTCAATTTCAAAATGATTCTGTTGCAAACAATAAAATGATAAAATGCAGCAATGTATTTTTATTGTTAACATTTTCCAAAGAAATTGCTTCAGATTTTCCACTCAGTTCTCTTTATCTCAAAGGTCGAGTGAAGGTTTTTTTTGTATTGTTTGTTGTTTTTCTTTCGCCCTCATATCTCGCACAAAGTTTCATGAGCTTTCGTATATGATTGAAAATGAAAATAGAGAGAGAGACAATGAAATAAAAATGGTTCTCTCTGCTTATGTACTCAAAAAAAAAAGCAAGTTCCGATAAGGAAAATTCCTCGGGTCGCATTGCAATACTGTGTGAACCATTTCTCTGTTCAGGTAGTGTTATTTTTCTTTGTCTCCTCGGCTGTTTTGCAATTAACACGTGCCCCATATTCAAGGTTCATGATAATTGTTTATTTTTTTTTCTGTCAATTTTTTTTGGAAGAAGTATGATTCAGAGGGATTTTTTGTTGTTGTTGTTGATAAACAAACTCACCTTAATGTCCATTATTGTGACCAATCCGGGTTGTCTGGGATCGGAAACGGGTGTTGAACTTCCTGATCCTGGACTACCAGCCTGCATTTGTCCCTGACCACTAAATCCCGCTGCCATGGATTCGCCCAATTCCCTCAGACCCTTCCCCAGACTCTTTGCCGCATTGAGCATTGTGGCCGTGTAACTGGCCACACCATCGCAATCGCATCCTCCGCTGCTGCGCTTCGACATGAGCCTCCGCTCAGCATAAGCCATCCACCTGGCACCCAGGGCTACGGGATTGGGATTGAGACCAGGACTGGGATGGCATGTGGTCACTGTGCATCTATCCTCGAAGTTTCTGGCATCAAAGACCGCTATCCTCTCTTGGAAGGTCACCACAATGGTGGATCTATTGGCGAGGATATCGAGGATGGGATTTTTGAATTTGATACTCTTCACCACATCCCCATCGGCCAGGGAGACAAAGGACACCGAACAGTGAGCAGTGCTTCCGCCCGTAACAGCCCCTGGTGCTTGGGGGCTGTCGCACAGTGCCATAATGGGGCGCTTTGAGGCAAATTGATCACACGGAACATCAGCTAGATCGGCATCATCGGGAACTGGAGTTGGCAGAATTCTCAGACATCTCACACTACCATGACGCCATGAAAGCACCTCAACGGCCTCCCCATTGGCAGGGATTGCCCATACTTGCACCCCAGTCCCATAGCCCAGGATCAGGAGCAATGGAGGAGCACAATCTGCCTCGAGATCCCAATCCTCACCGAACTTCAGATCACTCACATCGGCGTCCGTCTCGAAGCGAGCCCACAGAATGGACTCCTTCCCGGTGTCCGTGGCGCTGCTGGTGGACGTGAGGGTGACATCATTGATGAAGCCAGCCACACTGTCCAGCACCGAGCGATCACACACCGCCTGAGGGGGCACCACGGCCGGGACGTTGCGGGCGCCGCGACGTGGAGACTCCGACATGTTGATGCTTCAGACTATCTGCAAGAGTCACTTCCTGCAACAACATAATAATTTCCATTCTTTACAACTTCCCTAGAGAGCATTAAAGTGAAATAGGTAATGTCGCACATTTGCAAATTTAATGGCACAACTCAATTTTGCTCGAGATTTATCGATTTCTTTGTGATTAAGATTAAGATTGGAAGTGGTGGCGCTCATGTGAGGTTAGGAAAGTCAAGGGGTAACTCACTGCGGGGAACTCATGTCAATCTGGCCAGAGAACCCGGGAAACCTGGGGAATTCAGGGATCCTATAACATTTTTCAGGGAACTTATGGGGAACCCGTATTTTTTTTTCGCGGAACTGGCAACTCGAGAGACTATAATTGCATGAGAGGAAAGTTGGTTATAATAAAATTGCCGAACAGCTCTAGCTTGTAGCATGATAATCTTGCTCTCTCTCTCTCTATTTGACTGGCCTAGGTCCAATGAAATATTAGATGAGTTCATTTCATATATTCTGTCAGTAGAAGAGGTCGAAAGTTTGGAGTGGTATATCTCAGCTCCTGATGAACATAATTGGATGGGTGAACTATTGTTGGAAAGCTTGGTTCATTAGCTTTTGGAATCTGGTATATGTAGTCTGCTATGAGTAAACCATGGTCTTCCAGAACCATTTATGTCGAAGAAGACACCTTTTGCAGCGTCATTTTTGACCATCTACTGCTGGGACCAGGAGTGACCCACAATTCTCGCACTTGGACTGTTCGTTAGAGGAACTCAAAGGGTATAATTCGTAGAAGAAACTTCTTTTTGGACATCTTACTTTTTTTTTATTCATCGACTTTTGCAAGAATTTTAACATTTTACACGCATAGAAAAAAATGACAGAAATCCTTCTATCTCATTTTCTGGACAAACTAATGAAGATATCGACTTGGAATGTTCTAGGTACTCCCCCATAAGTTGATCCAAGGAATCCAAATATCACATCAATTTCATCCCCACGTCTATCCTTCCCCTCCAGAAACCACTCTTTTAGGATTTGTCATTTTTTTCTTGCGTTTAACACTTCAAAATTCTTGCAAAAGTCGATGAATAAAAAAAAGTAAGATGTCAAAAAAAAAGCTTCTTCCACAAATTATACCCTTTGAGTTCCTCTAACAAATAGTCCTTGTGCGAGAATTGTTGGTCACTCCTGGTCCCAGCAGTAGATGGTCAAAAATGACGCTGCAAAAAGTGTCTTCTTCGACATAAATGGTTCTGTAAGACCATGGTTTACTCATAGCAGACTACATATACCAGATTCTAAAAGCTAATGAGCCAAGCTTTCCAACAATAGTTCACCCATCCAATTATGTTCATCAGGAGCTGAGATATACTACTCCAAACTTTCGACCTCTTCTACTGACAGAATATATGAACTCATCTAATATAAAACCAAAACCTCAGATAGAGAAAAGGGACATGTCCATCGATTGTGAGAAAGATCAAAAATAAGATGAAAATAAATTCAAATTCAAGTGTAAGATAATTATAACAAAAAGAGATGGCAAAGCGTTCCAGCTTTGCAGAATGCTCGAACTCACGAGATAGAGCTCACCGTGAATTAGTTTTTTTTGCATGATCTTTTGGTATTACTGATCTACTAGAGATCAAATTGATTCATAAATCACAAAAGCATTTGAAAATCAAGAAATCGATACTTAACAGACTCATTACCGATGAAGACCGATGCAGCCGGGTTTGAAATTTGAATACCTCTCCAAAAAATTCAAATTTAACCAAATGGGGTAAAAAATTACCCTTCCAAATTGGTTGACTTTTGACCTTCAATAATTCAAAATGGCGAATTTTCCGGTCATAGGTATGTTTGGGCGAAGTGTTCGCCTGGACTAGCTCTAAGACATATCCAAAAATCATTGAAAAAGCTTGGGGAAATTTTGAGAAAAATCGAACAAATATTATTTTTAGGGAATATTAATTATTTGGGATGTAAAATCATTCAAAAATCGGTACTTAACCGGTTCATTACCGATGAAGACCTATTTAGCTGGGTTCGAAATTGAAATACCTTTCCAAAAAATTCAAATTTAACCAAATCAGTTGTAAAATGGACCCTCCAAAGTGTTTGACATTTGACCATCAAAAATTCAAAATTGCGAATTATCCGGTCATAGGTATGTTTGGGCGAAATGTTCGTCTGAACTAGCTCTAAAGCACGTCCAAAAATCATTGAAAAAGTTTGGGCCAATTCTTTGCAAAATTGGAAAAACCTCATTTTTGACCTATTTTTGGGAGATAGGGAACGTATGAAAGAGGAGGGGGAATAATAAAGAGGTTGGGTACGAGATAATGTCATTTGAGGAGGGGTCATCGAAGACCGGAAATTGAGATCTCTTACCGTTTGAATTATATATGGGTCAAAAGACTGAAAAAGTGCGAAAAACAGTTTTTTTTTAAACAGGGCTATTGCCGTTACTTTCCCGATCCATCACCGATTATGACCGATGCAGTCGGGTTCAGAATTTCAATACCCTTCCAAAAAATCTAAATTTAATCAAATCGGTTGTAAAATGGACCCTCCAAAATTTTTGATCTTTGACTTTCAATAATTCAAAATGGCGATTTTTCCGGTTATAGGTATGTTTGGGCGAAATGTTCGCCTGTGCTAGCTCAAATCTTTAAAAAGGCTTGGGCCAATTTTGAGAAAAACCAAAAAACATTACTTTTGGAGGGGATAGAGGAGGGGGTGGGGAGGGGGAAAACAAGCGTCGAGAGATTTTGTTTTTTTATTGAGGGTCATCGAAGACTGGAAGTCGATATCTCTTACCGTTTAAGCTCCAGAACAGTGACAAGTTGTTTATTTTGCCCCTATGTAAAACTTATGAAAAAAAAACAATCCTTTTAAGAGCTTTACAAGGATCTTAATACAGCGACAACGAAGGAGGAAATTGTGGCAGCTAGCAGACAGTACATGAACAGATTCCATAGATAATCATGATCTCAAAGGTTGGTTGACACTCGATTAGAAAAAATTGTTCTTGAAATATAGGAAATACTAAATTATTAATTTAGAAAATATTATTGATAATTGAAAGTTTGAAGTTACACCGCGCTTCTTGAGAATTTTTACAAAATATGATAAGCTGTTACAATTTCATAAGTGCGAGTTATTTAAATTTTTTTATTTATATTGCTATATTCTTCCCTCAATTAAATTTTTAATAAAAATCATGTAACTCCTAATTTATTTTATTTTTTTTATGATATAATAAAACACTATGGCCCTTTATTGGACGTTTTGAAAACTATAAAAATATTTTAATAGGTTTTCTTCAATTTTATTCACATTATTTGCTAATGTGAAGGTTTAAAAATCTTTTGAAAATATTTTATATGTTGCTTCTATTTCTACACTTTTCTTTTACGTTCAAAGCAGAATTTATATTTACGTAATTCTACTAATTCTTTCGGACTGGTCAAAAAAATTTTATGAAAACAAAATTTATATCACTATCTTTTTAAGACGTTTGGTATAGGGTCGGAGGAATGTCTGTTCGACAGGGAACCCCTATTGACACTTTTGTCAAAATGTTGAAAATTATTTAATGTACTAGTAAAATATAAGTAATGTAACGTTTTTTCTGTAATATACCTTTTACTATAAACAGAAATGTTCAAATTTCATATCCCAAATTGTACAGCAGAGTAAGGTATCAATAGGTGCTGACACCAGTTCTTAAAGTGTCAATAGATGTTCCTTTCACCTTACCTATGTCTATTTTAATCTTTTATGTCTCTGGCATTACTTTTAGCTCGGTATAATTTCAGGAAATCAAAATTTGCGTCCTTTTCTAACTCGATAGATTTGCAATAAGTCTATCCCACTCTTTCGGTCTCAAAATTAGATTGAACTAAATTAAATTTGTTATTACGTTCAAAAGAAGAAGAAGAGTCCGAAAGAGTAGGATAGACATTTATGTAAAGCTTTTAAGAAAGAAAGGGGTGTCAATTTCGATTATATGAAATTTTTCTGATCTAAAAGGTGTGCCAGAGAATCAAAATTGATTTGAACTACAGTAGACTCTCGCAAATTCGGCTCTTTTAAGATCGGGCTACTTTTTAATTCGGGAAGCGGTTACATTTGAAAACAGTTTGTTGTTATTTTTCAAGTTTGATTATGATTATCAAATGAATCAAATATGCTCAAATTTGGCATGGTTTGTCTTAGTTTTGATATGATTTTGCATTATTGAAGGATTTTCATGCAATTTACCTTATATGAGTGTGTAAACTCAATATCTATATGCACATGAATAAAAAATCGTTGCATTTCAAAAAGTTTGTCGCCCGAATTTCTTTCTAATTCGGCTGACATTTCGGTCCCATATGCCCGAATTTGAGAGAGTCTACTGCAGAGGTGTGCAAGAAACCGTTGAAACCGAATTAACATCAAAATAAGTTTGTTATAGTAGCGTTTTGACCATTGACGTACATGTTTCATTTGACGTTAATTCGGTTTCAACGGTTTCTTGCACACCTCTGGTCTACTGTAAATTAAATTCGTTGTGATGTTCGAAAGAAGAAGAAGAAGAATATGACATAATGCGATGGACATACAAAACTTTTAAGAGCGAAGGAGATGTTTTAATTTTGAAGCGAAATCGGGGATTTAAAATTTGGCTTAATTCACGGATTATCTTCATTACCTCGATTCACTAACTAAACTATTAAAAATTTAAATCCCTATGAAGTTAAAATTAGATTCAATTTTTTTTTGTCGATAAATTTTTACAGTTTTGAAGTTATTTTGGTGATTGTTTGAAAAAGACACACAAAAGCACTAGAACTGGTAATGAATTGCGATAAACAAAAGCGAAAACAATTAAAACTTTAAATTGAAGTGTTGGTGTATGAGCAATACTTTAGCAAAAATATTTATACTAAAACCTTAAATGGTTGTCAACACTTTTTTGTTCCTTCAAAAGACGTCATTAGAAATAGTGTAAGATAAAAACTGTTTTAGAAATATGCCAAGAATAATAAAAAAAAACGTTTTAAGTTTTGTAATCCCGATTAATCTCGTCTTGATTAAATCCAAGAATTTGTGATTGATTAAAAGCTGATTATTAAATTGTCCTCCTCTTCTAGCCAGGGATTTAAAGGTTATTTGAGAAAACAGTAAACCTAATTGTTATTAGTCCTATTTGCTCCTTCATAAAAGCCATCAAAGCCATCAAAATTCCATAAAGAACATAAAGCAAAGCAAAGAAAAGACATTACATACGTAGCATACGTAGAGTAGACGATCCAGGCAATCACATCATCAGCATAATACTTCCCTCTCCCAATGCACATGCAATTTTCTATGTATGCGAGAGAGAGGAAAAGTGCCTAGTGAAAAAAACTCAGGGTCGTCCGAGAGAGAGGGAGAGAGGAAGAGACTCTCAAAAGTATTGTTGGCAGCTATCTCTCACTTTTCAAATGGGAAAAATTCCGCAATTATTCACGAGAAATGAAATCACACCCGCGCTCGTGGGACGAGAATGCTACTCTTCGCGACACATTCAAATTGCGTTGAATTTTTTTACTTCACACTTTGGGCTCTTGTTTATTTTCAAGTTGGCAAAACGCAGCCCCAATAAAAGACCAAACAGCTGAGCTGGAGTCAAACGCACACACTGACTCGAGAGAGTGAGGAAGAGAGCCCAAAAGTGACACAAAAAGAGAGAATTCCTCAGAGACAAAATACAGTGGCAGATAAGGGAGTAGGAACGGTTTCTATATTGCGGAAAAACCTTCAATGTCTCTTGCAGGGAAATGACCTTTGGATAATATTGCCAATATTACATTTTATTGTGAAATTCATTCATCTAATTCTTAAGTATTCGATGAGTATTCGAAAAGACTTCTTATGATTATTTACTCTAAGTTTCTTAACAAATCAATGAGGCTGTTTAGATAGTTCAGAACATGTATGATTTACATTTTATCTAATACGATTTCAGACTGGAGAAAAAGTCCGTTCTCGAAGGTCTGTCACGCAGATAGTCATTATTATTTTTTTTATCAGTCTTCTAAATGTGTTCAAAATCATGACTTAAGCCTTATGACTAAGCAAAAGATCCAGATCTGAGGAAGTTATTATCTGAAATAATTTGGATATATTTTATGAAAAAAAACTGTAATTTTCCATATACCTTGAATTGTTATCAATAAATAGATAATGATAAGCATATGAGACACAAAAAGCAACTTGAAGACTGATTTACTGGTCTTATGCCATGGACACACTTACGATATACCAAGGGACGGCTTAACGTATTTATAATCAAAATAATAATTTGACTAAATTCTCATCAGTTTCCCACTAGCTAATGAAAATTTATTTCATTTTAGAAATTTTCTTTTCTAAATTTTTTTTATATAGTAAAGAAAAATAGAGCACAAATTCTCAGAAAATCTTTATGATTTTTTATTGGACATATTCTTATAGAAAATTTATCATTCTACTACTTGTCCGAAGTTCACTTTTTACTATCTCGAAAGGAAATACACTTTTCTTCCAAGTGCTGTTTATAAAAATCTATTTCTAACTTATCCAGGACTTATTTCAGTGCCTTTTCAACCTTATTTTCGATATAGAATACCTTACGATGAAATGCTAGGTTGATTTTTATACATTGAACAATTTGAAAATTCTGATTTGTTGTTGTTTCTTTAATACAATTGGCCCATGGAACCGATAGCAGTCAAAATTACCAGTGTTATGTTTACATAAACACTATACAGTGGACTCTCGCTCAATCGGTTTTTTTTTCAATCGGACGAAAAATTTTGTTGACAATTTTTACGTTTAATTATGAAGTTAATTTGCTCAAATTCGCTGTAGTTCTTCCTATTTTATCGTGATTCTTTATAATTGAGCGCTTTTTGTGGAATTTACAAAGGCTTTGATGCCCAAATCTACCGATAAACCGGATGACATTTTGCCCCAAATGTCCAATTGAGAGAGAGTCTATACTGTATTGTGTTACGCATTATTGATTCTCGTAATTTAATGTGGTCAGCTTTGACTTTTACGATCATTCCTTGCTTTGGTAGCCTCAAAAATCTTATAACCTCTAAATAGAAAGTTCTACATTTTTTCCAGTTCCTCACAGTTTTCTTTATCCAAACTTGGAAAATTAATTGGCAAGACACTAAATAATTATTGATATAATACTAAAATTGTTATTTTTGAAATACAGTTTATGACTATAATTGAAAGTGATTCTATTTTTTGTCTAAAGGCGTCTACACACTAGAAATACCTTTTTAAAGAAAAGTTTCTCTATTCTTGTAGGTAGAAACGACAGAATTTGACGAAAATTTCTTCTAGGTGTAGACACCATAACAGAAAATCATTATTCACGCACTCTGAGTAAAAATACAGACTTTTTGCGGCCAGTACTTTAGTTTTTCGATGTAAGGTAATTACTTAGACATTTCTAAATTATTTTTTTAAACATACTGGAAATAAGTTCACAAAAGTTAAAAAACTTAGGTTATCAGGAGTGTTTCTATTATTTTGGCCGCCACTGTTATATAATCGCTCGATTTTTTCACCTTCCAAAATTTCCAAATTCCACTCCCTGGCTGGGAACCACTTTTCTCAACAAATCTTCGCCTTTCAGACGATTTCTGAGAAATGTCGCCACGATGTTTGTCCGTCTGTTTATCCGACTGTTGTCAGCTCTAGAAGCCAAACGGTAAGAGATAGCGATTTGGGCCCTCCCCTAAATCCAAGGATCGTTAACATGTCCCTCATTTTCTCCCTCTTCCAAAACAATGTTTTTGGGATTGCTCGAAAGCGCATCGTGCGATTTTTTTTGTTCATTTTTTGATATGTTTTAGAGACTACCCAGGCGGACATTTGACCTTGTGTGAAAATACTGTTGAATCATTCCTCATAACGGTTTTTCAAAGTCAAAAGCTTAAAAGGTCTAGAGAGCGCATTTATCAACCGAATGGGGTTCTGTTTGGACTGGTTTGGTTGGAAAGATCTTGGATTTTTTTACAAAACTAAATGGGTTCCAGTCGTTTTTGATCCGGTTCATAACCGATAACTAATAACCCGTTATGAACCGATAACTAAGTTTTGTCCGAATATCAATTTTTTATTATTCTAAAAATATTTTGTGGGATCTTTTGATTGATTTATGAATCGGTATAAATCGGGTGAGAACCGGTAATCAGTAAATGATAAGAAGGTACTTTTGAGGTACAGGGGAGACCGGTGAGGTTTGGGACACTTTTTCATGTTTTGACTTTGAGACACTATTTCAAAAAATCACGATAGCGTATCATAATTTTATGCAGTCTATAGGATACCTATGGGTATTGACTTTATAAAAAGTACTCGATAGAACTTGGAAAACAAATTAGTTTTCTTGGAGAAGATTAAACATTTAACTTGATGCTTTGTCCCAAACCTCCCCGATATGGGGCAGTATGGGACGCATTTTTCTCGCATAATATGCATTATTGGAGCACGTTAATTAATTTTAAATACTAGATTAAAAATATTTCTGAAAGAAATAAAAATGCTTCATTTTTTATTTCATACTTAGAAGTTATTATTAATTTTATTTGTGCAGTAGAGTCATTTATTGTCAATCAATTATTTAAAGTATTTTCTTCTTATTTATGATCATCAAATTCCTCAGGCGAGTAGATTTTCTTAACACTTTTATTTTTGAACTCATTGGCGGATTCCTGTTTGATTTTACAACTGCATAGTACCTGTTTTTTCCTTATTTCTTTGAATTAGCTCTCGCCTTGTCTTTTCTGGAGAACTTGTAAAAATTGTAGAGGATATTGTTCGAGAAATTTTTGAGAAAATAGTTTTTAACGAGAATGGGCAAAGATAGAATATCCTCTGAGAAGGAATTATTGATTCCCAAGACATTGATAGTTTAATTGCCCCTGTAGAGAAATTTGCTCCACTGATAAACTTGAATTAAAACAATAAAACTGAGGATATCCATTCTTTTAGTCAAGTTATATCTTAATATTGCCTACAATTGAGTAGTGGTTAAATCCCATTAATTTAAAATAAATAATGAAAAAATCGCCTTGTCCCACACTACCCCTGTCCCAAACCTCCCCGGTCTCCCCTAGCATCTAAGGCCGGCTTCAGACCTAAGGTTGAGCCTAGTTCTTGATGATCTCGAAATTCAAAATAGGCACCATTTTATGCTTTTTCCAGCAAGTTTTCAGTTATAAGAAATTAGAGAATTTAAGCCATATGACTAAGCCTTAGGTCTTAAGGCCGTATAAGTCACGAGTTCAAGCAGTTCGCAAAGCCTGGGACGCTTTGCTACCCATTTTTAGTAATAATTCATTAAAATTATGCAATTTTAGATTAGGGTAAATAAAGCTAATTCAAAACCTGCTCCAAATGGAAATTTTTCGCTACTCCAAATGGAAACGTCATTATTTTCACGATAAATACAGTACTAAATTATTATAACTATATATTTTCTATACCACAGTTTCATTATTTAGTTAATTTTGCTCCAAATAAAGCGAAAATCCATTCACATTCACAAATTTCTATTTGTTAATTTCTCAGAATAATTAAAAGTGTAGCTTTTCACCATCGAATTTTTCATCGATCAACCATGTTTTCCAGTGAAAAATACAATAAGGTGACTGTTGTTTATTCGTTTTGTTTAACATTTATGTCATATTTCTGGCTAATTTTAGTTAAATTAAGTGCTAATCTTTATTGTTAACGGTACGTGAAATTTTCAAATGAAATAATTACCTATATCGTGAACAAAAAGGGTTTTTCTGAAGTGTCTGCAAATGCTTCAATAGGAAACCCTGGAAATATGATTTTTTTTGGAGAGATTTTCTTATTGTTTTAGATGAGAAAGGAGAAAAGACCAGGAATAAGAACAAATCCTGCACTCAGGAGCAACTCAACAAGGTTTTGGAAGCCTTTCGTCGCGGTTTCACTTACACTGTTTGTCTCCAATTAGAAACTTTCCCTCGTCTCCATTTGGATTAATTTGTTTCCAATAGAAGCATTTTGCACTTGTGTGTTTTTCTTGTATTTAAGAAGTTTTCAAATTATATCTAAAGAATTTTCACTAAATAGTAACATTCTAGAAGAGTCAAGGAGCAAATTTATGTAATTCTCTTCAGAAAAAATATGAACTTAATGTGTTGAATCTTCTGTCAAAGTTAAAGCGTCTGGAAATGGTTTTGAATTAGGACATTTACCCTACTTTGAAGATTTTATTTAACTATTTTTGATTTAGTTTTGAGGATTATCTAAACTTTTAATTTTGGTTGAACAACGTAATCTATGGGTAACATTGGTAACATAATCTCTTTGTTATTTTAGAAAATCCCTTGTCTGGGAAGTGAGTCAATAAACAACAACGGCACTGTTGATTGTGCAGGTTTCTGGGAGAGAGAGAGAAGGAGAAACTGAGAGAGGGGCCCCTTGGCCCAACACCATTCTCGCAATTTGACATTCAAAAGAGAGAGCAACTTCAGCGCCACCACTGGCACTCACACATTCTCAGCTCCCTCGTCCGGACGCGCAATGGATGCAAGTGTGCGTGCCATTGTTTGATAGTGTGCTCAGAGAGGGAGAGAGTGAGTGGCAAGAGCGAAGGACAAAGGATTGGGGAATCCGCCCAAGCTAGCCAACAAAGAATCCAACCCCCTGAAAATGCCCCTGGTGGACATCCTGTCCCCGGGAATCCTCCAAAAAGGTGGTTGAAATTGGATGTACTCACTGTCTGGAAGGCAGCCAAACACATAACTGGGCAATTTCAGTGGATTTCAACAAACTGCGTCATCGTTTTACACAATCAACTTTTCACTTTTGGCAATTGACTTGGCCCACTTTTTTCACACACAATTCCACACTTTTCCCTTACCACCCACCACACACACCCTCCATTCGACGCTTTTATCCTGTTTTTGCACGCTTTTTTGCCTTTTAAAATGCAACAAAATGTCCGAGAGTGCCTTTTTTCTACGCAGATGAGACAATGTAACAAATTTTCCACCGTCTCTCTCGCAATTTGACGTTTTACACAACAAAATCAGCTGACATATGGTGGATTTCCCGTCGGGTGGGACACGAAGGACCGCGAAGGCCAGTCGATGTGCCAGCGAGAGGGGAAATTGTCAGCGCTGAATTCAGCGCACGGCGGTGGTATCATGGAGAAAATTTTTCCAGGCAATAATAATGCAAAGGTTGGTAATCTGGGTGGCGCTACGGTCGCCAACGTCGAGACAAGTGAATTTTGATTTGACTCTGCAAAAGAAACATGGCTGACGTGTGTGTGGTGTTTGCGGAGTGTTGTGAAAAAGTGATCATTTTGTGACCTTCCCACCCACCTATGGATAACTAATTGACCTCAGAGGATTCTTCAGTGATTAGTGCATACTGTGGGTGATTGAAAGGATTTGTGTGGCAAACAAAGTGACCACTGTGAACGTGTGATTTTGGTGTTTGCCGAAATGGCTGACGACCGGGGAAGACCCTCGGTGGCTGATGGAATAGACATAAAACGACCTGAGGAGGTTGTCATGTCCAATTTGGCCGATAATCTCAAATTTGCTGTCCTCATTGGACTCGTGGAGGTCGGTGGGCAGGTGTCTAATCGTGAGGTTGTCAACACAGTTCTGCATTTGGTGAGTCTTTCTTTTATTTTTTTTTTCAACCCCTCCGTAAGCATCCTTCCGGAAGCCCCCCCGGACAAACCCTCTGGGGGGGATGCTCAGGGCTCTAGTGGTTTCTCGAGGAAATTCCCCAAAGTCAACCCGTCACACCTTATCACTCGGGCTTTCACGAAAGACAACACCTTGGGAAAGGTGGAAGGCATTCGTGTTCAATTGCGACAAGTGTCAATCTTCCGGACACGAGAACAAGGAGGGCGATGTACACCCTCAAACTCCTCTCTATCCGTCCTCAGCAATTTTCCCAATTATATCAATTAAACCCACCCACAAAAACCTCCTCTCTAAGGGCAATTAATTATGGCGAGAAAAAGAAGGAACTTCCCAGCGAAAAATGGTTTTATAATTGATCTAACTGGCGACAGAAAAAAAAACCACCTAATTTCGTCACAAAACACGGCACAGGTGATACGGAAAGGTGGCAACTTTTATCAGCGCAACTCTCGTTCTTATCGCGGACGAGAGTGTGTGCTGAAAAGTCTCCAAAATAATTACAGAAAGTGTATAGCTATTATTTATCACCTTCGCATTTACAGTCACACTCATTGAATTTCTGTGACTCTGCTTCTTTCTCACCTTGAGTCGCTCTTGCAAGGTGCTAATGCTAATCGACTTTGGTATCGTGTTCTTAAACCTTTCCATTGGGAGAAAAAAAATTCACTGCGGTTCAAAGATGATGTCAAACAAGTGCAAAAGATCCAAATGGTACAATTTCTTTGATCTTTCTTCTTAACGAAATTTCGGGACGTATTCAATGAAAATCTTCTTGTTAGATTCAGCTTTTAGTCTGATTAAAATATATTCGATTTTCTCTTTGGGAGACGATATGAAAAAAAAATTGGGTTTATCTATGGAATGCACTCACTCTATCTTATCGGAAAAGCTATTAGGTGATAAAATTTATAAAATTGTGTTGAACGAGATTTGCAAAAACATAGGAATACACAGAACCAGAATTATGCCAGTTTCAAGTTAAGAATATCAGAAAACTGAAGAAACAATGAATCTGTCTAAATGCGAAACTTAGATTACACTAATTCGATCTGTTTACATTCGAGTTTCCAGTTGGTTTAACCCTTTAAGGACAATTGGAACACCGGTGTCCCATAAAGAAAATAATTTTTCCTGATTACCTAAAATTATTTTTTCCTTATGTTTGTACGTTTTTGCAAAATAGAAGGTTGAAGGGATCTAGGATATTTTTTGCAAGTCTCCAGCTATTTGTTATAATAGTAAATTTTTAAGCTCAAAAATGGCGAATTTTTAAATTCTCATAATGAAAATTAATTTTAATTATTTTTTATACTTCCAATTTTTTTTAAGCAAAACCGTTTTGGAAAAAAGAAACTCTACAATACTCAAACATAATATTTTTCATTAGAGTGAAAATTATTATTCATTGGTATTGTCAGAAAAATTACTTAAATTTTTAGGCTATTTTTGTCCCTTTCGTTCATACAGGAAAAAAAATACACAGAATCAGATTCTGTTGGACTTTCCAAGGTTAGATGTAAGACCTTTTACTGATTTTGTTTATCGGTTTCATTTTTATTGCTGATTTTCGGTCCGCGAAAACTGTCTCGTCGTTAAAAGGTTAAGGGGTTACATATGGGTCAAGAAGACTAAAAAAAAAACATACTATTTTCTCTAAATTGTATTCAGCACAATAAAAGAGATGGCAAAGCGTCTCAGCTTCAAGGAATACTCGAACTCACGACATAGAGATCTCCGTGAATTATTTTTTAGCATGGCCTTTTGGTTACTTACTGTTCCACTAGCGATTAAATTGATTCATAAATCACAAAAGCATTTCAAAATCGAAAATTGGTGAAGTTTTGATCGTTCTAGGATATTCTGGCATAAGTTACAAGTCTACGGGTGAACAAAAAATGTAAATACGAGAAAGATAACTGCGATAACTCAGCCGATACTTTATTTTTAAGACCTTTCCAAATAATCCAAATTTAACCAATTCGTTAAAAAATAGGCCCTCTAAAGTAGGTAAACGGGTTCAACTTTGTCGTTCAAAAATTCAAGATGGCTTTTTTTTTTTAGGTCATAGGTATCTTCGAACGAAATGTCCACCTGGATGACCGCCAAAACATATCCAAAAATAAAAGAAATTATAGGATCCGTTTTTGAAATAAACAAAAAAAAACATTTCTTTGTCATAAACACATAAAAGTACATTTTAATTGTATACTTTATGTAATTTTCATAAAAAAAAATTAAAAATTCAGCTATATTCTGAGTTTTGGAGATTTTTTTTGAAAAAAATCATACTTTCCAATAAACAAAATTTTTCAGAGTAGGATGATCTGAAATCAAAAACGTAAATATTTCCTATTAGCTGATTAGTTAAACTTGTTCTTGAATGAAGGATATTATGTTTGTTTGATAACAACTTATTCTACGATACGAAACGTGGTGTAAAATACGTCAAAATGGGTATTTTTTATATGAAATTGTCCTGAAAATTCAAATTTATTTCTTTTTTTTCAAAATTCTTCCGTTCAAGGACTAGTTTAGCTCATCAGCTAATAGGAAATATTTAGTTTTTGGGTTTCAGATGAACCAATTCCGATAAATCTTGTCCACTGAAAAGTATATTTTTTTTCAAAACGGTCTTCAAAAATCAAGTCCCAAAAGCTGAATTTTTAAAATTTTTAAATGAAAATTTTAGAAAATATAGGGGAAACTGGGGTACCACCAAACACTTTTGAAAGATGCGATTTTGACTGAATTTCCTAAGAAAACTATGAATTTTAGAAAAATGTTGCTTACCCCATGTTATAGTCTTAGGTATAGGCTGCATATTAATGTATACAAGGATTATGTGAAGCACTTCAATTTTTCGTAAAAAGGAAAATTCTATCACCATGCATTTTTCGCTTTCTTCCAACCACCCGGGGTACCAATAAACACTTTCTGGGGCACCAAAAAACACCTGTTTTTCTCACCCATTGAAGTTATTTTGGGCATTCACCACAACTCTTAATTATAAAGAAGGTATTGAAAATGTAAATAATTCTCAAAAAAGCACTGAAAAATTTAGAATGAGTGACTAAAATAGCAAAAAACTAAAGCACTGCACACCGAACATATTTTTCAATGGATTTTTCATCATTTTAACAACATTCGACTTCTGAATGGAAAGCAGCGCCACTAAAATCGTGGCAAACACTATACCTAAAGTTCAAATTTTGCGCGCTCTTCTGATTATTTGTAATAAAATAGAGAAATCATTCGTCAATCCTTGATTAAAATCATTTAAGAATCATTAAGAATCATTTAATGCAAAATTGGGTTCTTGAAACTATATTTCTCCTGAGTCTTGAATGAAAATTCCATGAATGGATATAAATTTCAGAAATCGAACAAAGAGGGAGATGAAGAGTAAGAAAGATAAGAGCAAAAATTTTGCCATTCAAGCTACGCTCGCGATATCTGCAATTGTGAGAAATTTGCCTGTTTGTTGGTGCCCCAAACTCTGTTTTGTGATGGATTTTATATTCTTTTAAAAAAATGTGAACATTAATTTCTTTAGTAGATACATAAATATTATTCCAAAACATGTAGGAAAGTACTGGTGTAGTGAAATTTGATGTAACATATTTCAGTTTTATTTTCCAGGTAGATATATAAATGACTAAAATTATTAAAATCTCACAATTTTGCGAAAAAAAGATTCTTATTTCTAAACTACTTGAACTATGTGGGTCATTCTTTCTCTGGACAAGCATCCCTATAGTATCTATGATTTCATGTAAGTCTCATTTTCTGAAATCTTATACCTAATTAAAAAATCGCAGTGTTTGGTGGTACCCCTGTTTGGTGGTGCCCCAGTTTCCCCTAGTTTAAATGCTGTAACTTTTTTATGCCTTGGGGCTTAAATTAACTAAAATTTTTATTATGTTGAAAAAAAAAAAAAAGAAAAAATGCTGTTTTTTCTCTATTGTGACCTATGTAATCCAAAGATTTTTTCAATTCATTTTTTAATTTTTTTATTTCTTATACTTCTTTATACTTGGACTATCTCGACCATTTCTTTCAAACTTTTTCAATCTTTTTAATTTAAATCCTACAAACATTTTAATAATGAAGCTAAAACAGAAATGTTAAACTCTTTTAAGATTTTTAATTTTAATAGTTAGGATCACTGCACTGGGGCAAAATTTGTCAGAAGAAATGGCGTACACATTGCCACAAATAAAGAATTATGATATTTCAAATTTATTTTTATTTAAAGATTGAAAATGTCTTTTAGACCAACTTTAAAATTAACGAAACTTTGCAGAAGTCGGATGTTTCAACTTTAGCTTTTTAATTGCGTTATTGATGCATTTAGGTTTAAAGTCCTAAAAAAATTAAAGTTTAAAATTTAAGCTCTTTTTTTGGAGAACAAAAATCCAATTTTAAAAATTGATTTAGAGATTTAATACTTCAAGATTTATCTTAGGATTGAAGAGAAGATTGAAGCTTGAATTTCATTAGTCCTGAACCGAGAAGAGTTAAATATTTGATTTTGACAACAATCTCAATATTATTCTTTTGTCTATCTTAAAATTTTCAAACTTTGTTTTTTTATACACGACACATTTAATTGATTTTTTAAAGAAATTAGAGACACAATTCCTTCTAGATGCAACAGGAGTGCTAATCTTTTTAGAAACCAGGATTACCATCCTTGAAGTGGTCTTCCTAATTTCTTAAAGCTATTTACCATAATTTCCTTTTTTAAATCTTTAATGAAGACTTCTTTCTCTTTTGAACATTGCAAAAATTCAATTTAGTTCTAATCAATTTTGAATTCGAAAGAATCGGATAGACATATGCAAAAGATTTGAGAAATTTTAATTTTTAGAATTTTTCTGACAATTCTAACAAACTTTCATATTTTAAAAGAATCTATTGCTATGAAATTACAAAAGTTTAAGTATAAGGCTCAATGGGTTAAACCTTAGGATTTACGGAGAGCATTATGTTGAAAATTGGTTAAAATTGCCGTGTGTAAAATTTTATAAGGCAATTGTATGGAGATAATTTATTTGTGTTTTATCAATTTGTCAAGAAAGAAACAGATAAAAGATCATTGTATTAAGTTCTGTAGAACATATTGTAGTAAAAAACTTTATTACCCCTTTTAATTGCGAGCCTTTGCCTTTAATACTTCAAATATGGTTTACGTCTTTCAGTCGAATAAGAATCAAATTAGAACGCCCCGGATTCAAGTACAAAGATGTTTCTATTGAACGGGTTTCTGACTTAATGACAAATATTTGTATTTTGAAAGTGGAAGAACAAATATAATTAAATTTAATCGGATTTTGTGTATACGGTCAGTGAACATTATTCTATATATAATTCAAGACGGATAGGAATCAATGAGAAATTTTGCAGGCCAATAGGATTCTAGTTTGTATTGTTATTCATATTGACCTTCATACAATGCACTTTCATTTGTCATTAAGCTCTGCGTGTTAGAAATTTTAGTGTTTTTTTTAAATTTATAATTTGATTATTTTAATATTTTCATGTCAACTACGTATTATTCTCATTAATCCTATGATAAATTTAGGGCTTATGTATTTTGAACTTGACCTTTCAATCTAATACGTTTACACAGATATTGGTAGATATATTCAATTCCAAAATTATTGTACAAATTTATTGACCATATTTTAGAAATTTTTTATTGAGATGAATTACGCTACGCCTCAAATGAATTTAGAATTATAAAAAAATATGTGTGTGTTTTTTTTAAATATATTTGGGCATGATTTCTGATGATAGGTGTACCACTGCTGGTAGAGTCTTGAACTAATAGATTAGATAGATTTATTTCCTCTTTTAGACCATCTGCGGCTGCCGCCGACTTCACAATAATTGATAGGGATTATATACCTAAAAACGTAATATGGTCATATTACGTAAAATATGGTCCGCTTAACTGTTCAACTCAAAGAACGAAATAGATCAGTCGCTAGAGATCTTTAGGGGAATGTAGGCATGGTTCGCACAGAGTGAACCTTCAAACAACGCAAATTTTCTATTTGTTTGTAAAGAGCTAGTTCGTCATTTCTTAGCCAAAAGATATATCATTATTAAGTTCATGAAACGAGATGAGAAATGGTAAGTCATCTCTTTGCAAACAAAGAGAAAATTCGCATAGTTTGAAGGTTCACTCTGTGCGAACAATGCCTACATTCCCCTAACTGATTCCAGAAGATCATTTACATTGCCCTAGGGAGAAGTCGGGTACCTTTGAAATTGGGATTTTTCTACTATGTTTAAGCGGAACTAAGCCATGTCAGAGTGTAATTTAGGTTCAGAAACTATTTGTGCAGAAACTATTGTAAACTAAATTACATCACGATAAGGTTCAATTTAATTTAAAAATAGATGAAAAATTCCAATTTCAAAGGTGCCCAACTTTCCCCTAGTCTCTAACCAATTGTTTCTTTTTTTTCTCTAAATAGCCCATTATCAGAATTATCTTATTTTTTAATATTTGAATTAATATTTGACATTTAAAATAATATTGAGGTTATGTATGCATGAGTGTTCAACAATGAAAATGAATTATCCTGTAATGTTTTTGTATAGAAGTCTCTGATTATGTCTTTTTTATCTTTAAAACTCATTCTAATTCCACAAAAAAATTAAAAAAAAAAACTTGTATTATATTTTTGAGACGTTGAATAAATTCAACAAATCCATCCGGATAACGAAGCGGACATCTGTGATTTTGTTTCCCAATCATCCGAATAACAAAGCGGTGCACTGTAATATGTTTTTTTGTCGTTTTGACTTAAAAAAAAAACATAAATTGTGGTTAGATTGAATGTCAAATGCTACTCCGAATTCCTCTGTTCACGCTCTGAAAATTTTGAAGACACCTTTAATCCAATGCAGTTCGATACGAGAGGTCATATTTGATTTTGATCTAAATCTAATGCGGCGATATAAATAACCAATATGGTAAATGTGCCAAATTTTGGCATAGTTGCATGCAAGTGCCAAAGTCTCAAGTTTGAAATGTAATATCTTTAATAGAAATTCATTTTTTTATTCATTCTACTTAAGGAAAGTTTCTTAGAACCTTGTAGACAGTTTATCGTCTTTATTTACTCTAAATTCATTCTTAATACATTTTAAAATGAATAAAAATGTAGACACAGTTTTGGTGCCCTATTTCGGCCACCTTCATTATCATAGTTCCTTGCCCTTCAGGAATTCTTGCAATGCCTTTTTCACGTCATCTCGTTTGTCGAAACTACATTTTTTGTTATTTTTTTGCATTGTATAATCTCTGGAGTATGTAAAAAGTAAAAATTCATGAAAATTCGAGGAACAAAAAATGTGGCCGAAATTGCAAGCTGGCCGGAATTTGGCACACTTACACTTTAATTTTCTGTTATTGAACGGTCATGTTATTTTGGGTTTTATGTAGAAGTTGACTTTAGAATGCAATGGATTCAAAAATGGTCGACCGCTCATTCTACGATGCAAGTAGAATGCTTTTGGTTGAATCTCATTTACGTCACCTGAAATGCGCTCTCATATTTTTAAGGTTCTAGAATTGCATTCAATTTTGTTTTCACTGCAAAATAATGAATGTTTAGAAATCTCGTTTGTGAGAATGGTTCAGTTCTTGTGATGCTTTGAAAAGTGAAGAGTTGTTTAGAGTATTTCAAAACACCTTTCATGTTAACATTATAATTTACTAAGTTTAAAGAGTGACGTTTCATTTTTAAATTCATATTTTTGTCTGACTCATAATTATACATTAATAATTTTGATTTGTATATGAATATGTATTTTACACATTTTAACTTTTCAAAAATTAATCAATTGGAAGGAAACCACAAAAGCGACATATGCATATTCTGTTTTGTAAAACATTTCGTTTGTTCATTATGAAATATCAACTTGGTTTGAAAATTTGTGAAAATGATTTAATTTTTGTGATTGGACACAAAAAAAAAATGCATAAATTCACCTGAAAGTTTCAATTAATACAAAAGCTTTTTGTTTTATGACGTATTAATGAATTAATTTGCTCTTTGATACTCTGTTGAAAGTGCAACATTATTATTTTTCGTACTATTTCTAATGAATTTAATTAAGTTTAAATTATTTTTATGGTGTTTCTCAATAATTTCGCAATTCTTTTTTTTCTCAAAGTTGTTTGTCTTTTAGGAGTCTTTTTTTTTCACAAATTGCAGGAAATAAAATGATTCCTTTTTTCTTTAGTTTTATAGTCTCTTTGATCTCTTGAAAGATTGTATTACAAATTCATGGGGATATCAAATGGTAAAGAAATCTTTTATGGGGAGAATTGTGAAGTTCAGTTTTACACGCAAAAGCTCTGAAAGTACGTGGGAAAGCGAGAGTATACCCTTTTATCGTTTTCAAGTATGACTATTCTCTCAGTGAATTTTTATTTTATCGTTGAGGAAATGCTTGGAAATTTTATGGAGACTGTTTTTTTTTGGTATTATATTTTCCGGAGATTTTAAAAATAAATCCTCTGCAACTGATGTGATTATTTGTTAAAGTTTTTTTTATTGGAAAAATAGAATGTGAATGGTATTTTTGGGGGATGCCAAAATGTAGGTTGGTGTCCAGTGCCGGAATTAACGGGATTGCATCAATTGTGTTCTAGTTTCAAATCAGTCATTGTGAATGAAGAGATAAATTCGAGAGAATGGATTTGGGGTATTTCTCTTCCTGAAAATATTTCAATATGAAATCTGGGCAGAAATTTTCCAATTTTGTTCATTCGTTTCATTTCCATGATAGGGTAAGTGTGCCAAATTTCGGCATAGTTGCATGCAAGCGCCAAAGTCTCAAGTTTGAAATGTAATATTTTTAATAAAAATTGATTTTTTTTATACCTTCTTCTTAAGGAGTGTTGCTTGGAACCTTGTAAACCGTTTATCGTCTTTATTTACTATAAAATCATTCTTAATACATTTTAAAATGAATAAAAATGTAGACATAGCTTTGGTGCCCTACTTCGGCCACCTTTATTCTCATAGTTCCTTGCCCTTCAGGAATTCTTCCAATGCGTTTTTCACGTCATCTCGTTCGTCGAAGCTACATTTTTTGTTATTCTTTTGCATTGTATAATCTCTAGAGTATGTAAAAACTAAAAATTCATGGAAATTCGAGGAACAAAAAATGTGGCCGGAATTGTAAGCTGGCCGGAATTTGGCAAGCTTACCCTACTTATGGTGGTCATATTTTTGTTTGTTTTGCGGTGGTTTCCAGTATTTATATTGGTCTTCACAATTTTCCATATTCTCATTGACTAAAATTTAATATAATTTTTTTCTCTCTCTTGCAATATCACGGTTTTCCTCTATATGAGCTTTTTTTTAGCTGTTGTTCCACGTTTTAATTCACTCTCAATGAATATCTGTGTTTCATTTGAATATCCATTCACCCATGAGGATTTTTCTTTTCATGTTATTTATCCATGTTCATTCGTATACAACTAATATTAAGTAAGCTGGCTCATGGATATTATTTTTCTCTGCATTATTGTGAACATTAGTGTTTGTTGATTCTGGTGAGAATTTTGCACTGGATTTGCATTTTGAAGGGTAAAAAGTTAAAATATATTCTATCAAGCTATATTTTTGTGTTTACTTGGTTATATTATGTACGATATTCCATATAAACTTATTTATGCTTTTGAAATTAAATGAATTATTCAAATTATCGCTATTCATATATTTCGCAAATTTTAACTTCCTCTCTCGGGAGTTTTATGGTTACATAAACACACAATGTAATAAAAGTTATAAACTCTCCTGTAATTCTAAAATACAGGGGTATGGGGTAGTTAGAGAAATTTTTAATTGCACATTGTGACTGATTTACATGAGGACAATAGAGTTTTTTGGGCTAGATTACTAAATATGAATTAATTATGTTAAATAAAATTTTGATATTTATCAGTTCACAAATTGATTTGAACAGATTTGTAGATCGCTTGAAAGGTTTCATAAAATTGCGTAAAAGCAGTTAAACTTTATGCGTATTTGTGTGCTAAAGTTGATAGTCCGACTTTCAGTGCTGTCCGATTTTTTGTACATTGTTCAACATTTTTTGTCCTCGTTCCACATAGGGTAAAATTTGGAATGTGAGACAGTTTGGAAAGTGGGACCAAGCAGTGTGGAATGTGGGACACCTCCCTTAAAACATGATAATAAATCAATTAAATATTTTAATTCTCAATCAAAAGATTATTCATCCTAATTTTGTGATTATTGGAGAAGTTAAAAATGTAGAAGGCGTTACTTTACAATTTAAGAGTGACTTGCAAAATGAATTTGAAAAATGTATTGCATGCGTGACATTCATAACCTTAAAACGGGAGTTGTCATTTCCACTATTTCTTATGGAAGTTGATAAGTAAATATAAAACTTTTTGACTTGAGTTTTCGGTAAAACTTGTGAATTATTAATAAGTGAGTATTGGAAAACGAAGGAAATACATCCATTAATAAGGTGAATAAGAAATATTTGTAAAATATTCAGGGAAGAAAGGGAAAAAAGTGGTTTAATTTGATGTCTCATTCAAAGCACCTTCTATGCAATGTTGGACAAAGTATTTAAAATGTCTTTTCATGATTTCAGTGAGTGAATTGTTATTTCTTGTGATGTTAAATCATGGCCACAAAGAACAAAAAGATCCTTAATTATCCGGTGGAACAATTGCAACACGCAATAGAAGCTGTTGGGGAAGGTATGCCCTTGAGAAAGGCTGCCAAAGCTTTCGAAGTCCCGAAGTCCACTTTGTTTAATAGAGTGACTGGCAAGATTTCTGGAGAAAACCAGATAGGAGCACCTGCAGTACTCTCTAAGCAATTGGAAAAGGACCTGGCGGATTGGTTAGTGGAATGTGCTGAAAAGTGGCATCCGATTACTAAGGTACAATTGCTGGACAGCGTCGAGCTCCTGTGTAAGAGAATGAAATTGCAGAACCGTTTCCCGGAGGGACGTCCAGGGAATTCGTGGTACTTGGGATTTCTCAAGCGTCATCCGGAAATAAAGGAGAGGATGGCAGAAAGCATGACAATTCAACGTGCAAGTGTCACACAGGAGAAGCTCAACTACTGGTTTTCCAATGTCCAAAAATATTTGGAGGAGAAGAATTTGTTGCATATTCATCCCTCCAGAATTTACAATTGCGATGAATCTGGGTTTAAGGTTTAATCTTGAAGACATAAGAAAAACTAAAATCTATTTTGATTAATAAAATTAAAAATTAAAACGTATAAAACATTGGTGCTCTTCATTTTGTCCATCTTTTTAAATGTTTTTGTCCCACTTTCCAAAATATTGTCCATCTTTTCAAAACGTGTTATTTTCTAATTTCCGTGAATTTTCCGATTATTCTGCTAAAATATTTAATAAAAACTGTTAAGATTCTGGTAAAATATTTGTCAAAGAATCTCATGATACAAAGAAATGGAAAAAATTATTATTTGTTTAGTTTAAAAATGCATTTGAAATAGAATTTTTTCTTAAGTGTCCCACATTCCAATTTTCACCCTATAGGCATGGCTTAACACTATAAAGAAGGAAGACATTTATAAGAAACTGCTCAACTTCTTGCGTATTTCTGTCCTAAAGCCGCCTTTCATAGTTTGACTTTCTGCGCTGTCCGACCTTTCGCGCATTATCCTAAATTTGGGTCACCGTTCCCTGAATAGGCATAGCTTTACAGGATTAGGAAAGCAGACACTGGACGAGCAGATGAACTTCGTATGAATTTGCGTGCTAAAATCGCCTTTAATAGTACGACTTTCAGTACTGTCCGAATTTCCGTGCCGTCCGATTTTTTGCGCATTTTCCAAAATTTCAGTCCAGGTTCTCCATATAGGCATGGCTTCCTAATATAATATAATATAATAAGTTTTATAAGTAATAATAATAATAGGGGGAGGTGGGGCTACTTTGAACTGTGGGGCTACATTGTTATACGATTTTTTCGTATATTTCTAATGGAAACTGGGCTTAAACATGATGTAATTTGGACAGACAAAATAATTGTGGATCTAAATAAAATAATTGTAAGAACCAGCTTAATTTAGAAATAGGCGAAAAAGTCGTATAACAATCTAGCCCCACAGCTCAAAGTAACACCACCTCCCCCTAATAAAAATTCATTGGCAATCTCCATTTTTTGCGTCTACCTCCGAATTCAAAACCGACTTCACCGGGTAAGACGGCAGAAAACCTCGGATCACTAGGCACTTACATAGGTATAGCACTTACATATTATAAACTGTGAAAAAATACAACAATATCGACAGTCATCATGGCGAAAAAAGGAGAGGAGATCAGCAGCTGGATTTAGTGAAAGTTTATTTTCGAACAAAAGTCAATCATCATTAAATTACCGATTCATTACCGATTCATACCTGGTTGAAATTGGTTAGGGTTTGACTGGGATTCCAATACCTTTCAAATAAATCCATATTTTCAATATTCGGTTACTTACGCTCTTTAAAACCGTCTAATCTTTGACCTTATTTTGTTGTCAGGAATTTTCACTTCAGTATTTGGAAACTTTCTCCGGTTGAGGTTTTTTTCTGTACCGGTTCGAAGGTTTATCAGAGAGAATCCGTACCCGTTTTAAGTTCGAAATTTTTAAACCAATGCCCGACTTCTTTTCGGCCCTCTTTGTACCATTTCTATTCTGTCCGACCCAGAACCATTTCTCCTTGTTTTGTTATTATTGCTCATAGACTATCTTTTTGATGTAAACTATTAACTTTTCAAACTGGTAGTGGTCATCCTTTACTGTCTTCGCCACTCTTAGCATTACTTTTTTGAGTGCGTTTACCTTGGCATAAAGTGAATGCTTTGTGTTCCAGCATATTGACAGCATCTCAGAGATATATACCTGAAATTTGTCATCTTGAAATTATTAATTAATTGTAGTAATTTCGCATTAACTTAGAAACTGAAGTTTGCCATCCTGAAATACAACAAAACTATACAAAAAATCACTTTTTGTAACAAACGTTTAGGCACTGTGGTTAACATTGTTGACCACTGAAGTGTCAAAAATATCGAAAATTCAAAATGACAGAACAGTCAGCGGTAAAGCGGCGAGTATGTGAACTTCCATTTTGGACATTCGGTAGATTTTCGAATACAGTAGATCTCTCAATCAGGTATTTGCGGCAAAATGTCATCCAAATTATCGAGAGATTTGGGCATCAAAATCATTATAAATTCCACAAAAAGCGCTCAAATTTTAAGAATCAAGATAAAACAAGAGGAAATACAGCGAATTTGAACAAATTTGCTTTAAAATCAAACGTGAAAATCGTTAACAAAATTTTGCACCCGATTGAAAAATAGCCGATTGAGCGAGAGTCTCCTGTAGGTTTGACTTGGTTTTGGAGTAGCTTTGTCCCTTCGAAAGGTTTTTACTGAAAAAAGCGAAAGATTCAAGGATATTTTACCGTCATTTCTTTCTTTTAACCGAGCTGGCTCGTCACTTCTTAGTCATAAGATGGGTATGGGTAATCAGTAATCATAAATCACATGAAATGAGTTCAGAAATCACAAACCAGTAGGGTAATCTGTAACTCACTGGAAATGCCATAGTCAAATTGCGTTCCAATCTCCAGGGGAGCTTTTTCGAAAATGTGATTCTATAACCGTGATATTGTCATTCCAGCTCACGTGACATTGTCATTCCAGCTCGCGTGACATTGTCAGAAGTGACATATTTGAGATTTTTGGCAATTCAAATGACAATTAATTTTATTAAATCAACTAAAACGAATTGTATTAAAAATCAATTAATTGCATTTTCGAACTAACGTTATATGAGAAAAAAGCTGAATTGGCATTGTCAACTTTCGAACTCATGTGTGACAATGATACATAAATTACAGTATTCCCCTACAAGTTTTTGCAAACAAAGAGAAAACTCGCATCGTTCGAAGGATCACTGCGTACGAACCATGCCGACATTCCCCTAATGCAATTGTGTCAAATTGATGAAATATTAGAATAATGCAGAGTATGTTGAAAAAATCAAAAGTCCTAAAGTTTCGTTTTGAAATTGCATTCATACACTGAGAAAAAAAGAGGGTGCGATTAACTTTTTTTCCTTATAACTTTAACACTTTTTAGATGTAAAAATATATCAACATTTTTTAATGTTAATTTTACACCTTTTTAAGGGTAAAATTAACATGAAAAAGGGTAAATTTAACCTCCAATACACCTAAAAAGGGTAATATTTACACCGATTTCGGATCAATACTGCAGGGTAAAATAAACATTTCCGGAATGTTATTTTAACTTTTTCGGATTTCTCTCAGTCAGTGTAGGCATATATTTCATAAATTCCCCCATTCCTCACCTCTCAAATTTTGAAGTTTTTGAATGTGTAATTTTATTGCAATATTATTTTGTTTTGTTTTCAACGTTTTCAACCTTCTATATTAAATATAAGTATATGCTGTAATAATACCAACTCCATTGAAATTTTGAGTTCTTTGGAAAACAGGAAACAGAAGTTTTCTTCAGCCAATGATCACCCTTCACAATAAATTTTATTATTTATTTCATTTCGATGTACCGGGCTTTTATTGCCATTTTGTACATTGTTCAGTTTACAAATTTATTATTATTCAGTTTACAATGTTTCGTGAAAAATGTCCATTCAGACGCTTCAAACATTTACACCGGGCGGGACTCGAACTCACAACTGTGACAGTCGAGCCGGGGATCACACCGCCCAAGAGCCGAACGCTCTTACCAATTGCACCACGGACCCCCTCACAATAAATTCTTATTAAAAGTATATACTCTTGTTGTCTGACAGTTGAAAAAAAATTCACAGAGAATGAATTTAATTTACTATCACAAACATTGATCGGTGCTTTTCAATAGAACGTACTATCTATAATTGCTATTAATGCTATCGGGGGAGATGAAGACATAATGGAAAGAGAATTTATTTTTACTTTTGTATTGTGTGTGGAATTTAGAGAAAAGAAAAATTGCAAGACCTCTGCGTGTGTTTAGAAGAAAAAAATTTCCGGGTCGAGAAGTTGTGTTTAATATCGTAATCTGATTATATTTTATCTTTATTTAATAAAGTTGAGTACAGGGTGAACTGAAGTGAGGGTGAGAGATTGAAAATGGGTGATATGTTTCGCATATCTATCTAAGATATTTTCACAGTGTGTCTGGGTATAGGATGAATTGAATGTGAGAGTAAGATGGAAAGAAATCTTGGGATGGAAATCAGAACCGTGCAACTTGATTCTTCAATGTTAAGATGCTGTATGGATCCTTACCATTCCATTTTCTCTTTCTTATGTGAATTATTTATGGGACGCTTTTGTCACACTGCCTCGGAGGCGCCATCAAGTTTCCTTGGTGCTTAAATACTTAAGGGTGAAAGTGTTCTTTCTTTTTCTCCCTTCGACCATGGTAGTCTTCATCCAGGGAATGCTAATTTCTAGATATTTTGCGAGTCACAGCTGAGGGATGATGAAATAGGAGCATTACAAATGAATGATGAAAAGAATTATTAGCCAAATTCACAGCCCTCAGTATTGTAGGGTGATTTTCGTCTTTGTGGCAGTGGGTGGTTACTGCGTCAGACGCCAAAATACATGCCACATCTCAGAGCGTTGCTTTTTTGGTGCTCTTTGTGCACACTGCGTGTGATGGTCAATATGATTATGAAAATTGCGATTAAACTAACCCGTGAAATTAATTTAATTGTCCATCTCGTTTAATATCAATCTTTTTACCTCATTGTTTCTACAGAGTTTTCATTGGTCTGAATGATGGAAATATCCTTCACTGCGTGTGCCTTTTATCATATTCTTAATCCTTTTTCTCTCCTTCGTTGTCTGCTACCGAAAAATCTGAGATGATAAAATGAACTCGTCGACCCTTCTGAAATGCAAAAGGAAAGAGAATTTGTGGGTGGATGCCTTTATGGTTTTTGGCCCTTGATTGTGAGTGAAACAGAAAGTTGGAATAAAGCCTAAATAAATATAAGAAAAAAATAAGGTGAATAGGGGATTTTTTTTCAGAGAAGGTAAAAGCTAAAAGTTTTTGCGATTTTATTCTTTTCTCATGAAACTTTTTCAACAGTTGCTGATAGAATACCTTTTCCATGTAGGTTATTTGATATTTGAATTACAGCTAAAAGTTTAGAAATTTTGATGTTTGATTTGTGAAGTTTAGGAACTCACAAAAGTTTCTCAATAGGATTTTTTTGAAACAATAATGCGAAACCGTTTTAGAATTTTTCAATAAATTACCTGAAAATCGTATATTTCTGGCTTTCCATTTGGAATTTCTATTTTGGGTCCCAAGTGACACTGTATTACTGAAGTCACGGATATGATCATGAAACGTCGTATGAACGTTTTAGCTGAGATTCTTTACATTTCGAGATTACTAATATTTTACCAGTTCGACAGTAATAAAAATGGATGTAAGTGTAATGTCGAAATTTCGACGTCACGGTGACCATTAAATGACGTACTTTACGATTATTAAAATAGATCAAATCGCCTAGGACCACAAAAATGGTGATACAGTGGGACCTCGATAGAGTCAACTAATTATTTCCAAGCCTGTTGGCTCCATTGGATTCGGTGACTCTATCGGAGTCCGAAAAAATCAATTAAAATGTAAAATTTTGATATAAAGGGGTACTATTTTATATTTGTATTAGATCATTGATAAATTTAACACAATACTAGAATATTTTATTTAATTATCCCATAAATTCTACACCCTCTAGTCCAAAGAAAGTCGTATGTTTGGGCAAAAGTTGGAGATTAAGAAATGACTTTACAGAATGTTTTTATTATTAGTAAGTATCTTAAGTGAAAATTACTATCCATGTGATAATAATGAAGTCCATCCACGTTGTTAAGGTAAGGAAATGGTGTCTTAAAGATTTCTTTTTTCACTTTTATTAGAAGAGCTCCAGTAGATATTTAATTGTTGAAAATTCTGATGCAATTAACGTTTTCAATTAGAATTTATTTTAAACTTTTATTGTATGAATGAAGATATTGATAGTTGTTCTTTTAGTTATGACATAACTATGGCTCTAAATTTCACAAAAAGAGCAATAAAACCAATTTTTCTCATTTTCTTCTTGTTCTAAAAAATGGGCGCTAAATGTGTTAATTTTAAAAAGTTTTTAAACCGGCCAATTTGACCGGTCTTGATAGGTTTAGTGTTAACAGTGTACGCAAAAATCAAATCACATTCCCAGATTTCAAGTTGTCAAGAACCAATGAGAACCATGAGTCCTTTGAAAACTTTGTGAATGAATTTCACATTTTTAATAACATTTCGTGGTTATGTTTTTCTGAAATCTTAAATCGTTTATTCTATGTCTATCCTATAGTTAGCATGCTTCCGTTGCATTTTCTATTTTAGTTTCCGCTTTTTACCACCAGATGTCACTAATCTCGCTAAAAATCCTTAATTAAGTACTTATTAAGGACTAAGTTATTATTTAAAAACATGTAGGGTAAATCTGCCAAATTTCGGCATAGTTGCATGCAAGCGCCAAAGTCTCAAGTTTGAAATGTAATATATAATAGAAATTGATTTTTTTTATTCCTTCTACTTAAGTTTCTTAGAACCTTGTAGACAGTTTATCGTCTTTATTTACTTTAAAATCATTCTTAATACATTTTAAAATGAATAAAAATGTAGACATAGCTTTGGTGCCCTATTTCGGCCACCTTCATTCTCATAGTTCCTTGCCATTCAGGAATTCTTTCAATGCTTTTTTCACGTCATCTCGTTTGTCGAAGCTACATTTTTTGTTATTCTTTTGCATTGTATAATCTCCGGAGTATGTAAAAACTAAAAATTCATGAAAATTCGAGGAACAAAAAAGGTGGCCGGAATTGCAAGCTGGCCGGAATTTGGCACACACTTAGGGGGAACTGAGGCAGTAGTAAACTGGGGTAGTTGTAAACACTGTGATTTTTTTCATTAATTTTAAGACTCCAGAGGATAAAACCCATAAGCATTCATAGATACCATGGGGATGTATGTCCACGGATGAATTGGTCAATAAAATCCTAATACTTTAAAAATAAAAATAATTTTTCCCGAAAATGTTGATATTTCGATTATTTTGATCATTTGGATTTCCACCTGGAAATTAAAAACTTTGTAAAATAATCGAAATGTAGCAATACCAGTTCTTTCCTACATCTTTTAGGATTATATTTATGCATTTACTAGAGAAATTGAGATTCACATTATTTCAAAAGAATTAATAATTGGTCAGAAAACAGCATTTGGGGTAGATGTAAACAGGCAATTTCAATTTCACAAAATGAGTAGGTAAAAGAGCGGAAAATTGACCTTCATGCGAAATATCTATAATTCATAGATTACGAAAAAAATGGTGGTGCTGTGTTCAATAAAAAGTCACATGATGTCAAAATATGGGGAAACTCCATTGAAAAATGTCTTTGATATGCATGCTTTTACTTTTTTTGCTATTTTAATTATTCTTTGTAAAAAGTGTCGTGATTTTTTGAAAAATATGCAGTCTTTATATATCTCTTAAGTTATTAAAATAATCGAAAGTGGTGCAAAGTTAATTTCGAGGGTGGAAAAAAGGGTGTTTACATCCTCCCCAGAAAGTGTTTACTTCTACCCCAGGTATTTTGTGAAAAGAGAAAAATGCACGGTGACACAAATTTTATTTTTATGGAAAACTCAATTGTTTTCCAGCATCCGCATTACCTTCGATGTATTGCCTATACCCAAGGGTAAAACATGAGCTAAGAGAGATTTTCCAAAAAATTACGGTGTCCTTGGAAAATCACCTCAAATTCGCATCTATCGAAAATGGTTACATGTGCCCCAGTCTCCCCTACCCTACAATGGCTTTAGTTATAGCATTGCGCTCTAGTAACAACGGACCTTGTGTTAGCCGGGAATGTTCAAAGCATTCACCTAGATAGCGAGAGGTCCATAGTTCAATTTTGAATAAGTCATAGCGATATAAAATTTAGTAAGCCTGATTTATTGAATAATTTTTTCGGTCTCTACTCTGTGAAATGTTTTTATTATTGGAGTTTGGGTTTCACATGATCTGCCCAATGCTAAGGTAACATTTAGATTCATCATATTAAAATGTTTTGTTATTATTATTATTATTATACAAAATGTCATAGTTCATTACTTTTGAAAAAAATATCTCAAATCTGTGGGTTTTTATAAACATTTCCTTGAGTGTATACCTCAAAAGAGAGGAAGTTTTTTTTTGTAATACAAAGGTCTCCTTCGGGGTTCTTTGGTGTACATTAAACAAGATTCAACTTTTTATATCACATAACATCCCTCTACAAAAAAAAAAGAAGTCATGCTCTTTACTTTACTTTCCACCTTAATAGGTTGAAGAGGCAATTGATAGTGTTAGAGGAGGATTTTCTTATGTTGCTGTGAAATATAGGAATGAATGTGCTAATGGTATGCTGACGATGGTAATTTTCACACACTCTTACTAATTAGGAATAAAAGACATTTTTTTTGCCTGTATCGTTCCAACCCTTCCAGCAAGTTCTGAATGCATTTTTATCTCTCTCGAGAGAAGAAAAATTCTGCTTTTAGGTGGAAAATTATGGTACAAGTTGCCATACACTGGTAAAGTGGTGGGATTCTATGGTTTGTTGCAGGGCAAAAAAAAAACATTAACATCACGTGGAAGTCACGAGTGTTGCTTCCATTTCGCAGAAGAATATAAATTGTGGAAGAGACACACACGAGCTACCACTGAACTAATTTTGCATATAACTGGGGAGAACATGTAGCTATTGGGAAAATTATGATGCAGAGGGGGGAGAGAAGACAGGCTTTAAATATTCCACTTTCACCAAGAGTATGGATTTTTTTTTACCCGCTCCCCCAATTCTTGTGTGAATGAGGGGAGAAAGAATGAAAAATAGTGCTTCTGCGAATCACTTAACATTCAGCGTTGTGTTAGAGATTAACTGGCCCACAGACAGGTGAATAGATGATGAGGAAGTTTTTTCTTTGTTGTGAGGGAGATTTACGGAAAATCTGGCGCAATGTTGCCGCATTTGATGTGTTCAGTACAACACACTTTTAAGGCGTCTTTTGGTGTAGTATTTCAAGTCAACTTCCTTGTAATTTCACTTATTTTTAATGAGGAAAGTTTAACGGTTATGTTTAAGAATTTTAACTAAGAATTTCGTTAATGTCTCAGTCAGATTATGAAGATTTGTGTTTGCAAATTTGTACGAAACTTATATCAGCTCAATGCAGAAAAAATGAAAGCTTAGAGAATATTTTTTAAGAATTTTTAATCAATTTGGTTTTTTTTCAACAAATAGCTTGAAAATTTAAAATTGAAAACAGTTGCCAGCGCCATATTGCGGATAAAAACACTGCTCTCACGCGGAGGAAGGAGTTATCAATGAGAATGATTTTTTGTTACAGTTGTTAATAAAAATTGTTTTATTTTAAAATAACGATGAATAGTAGTAAAGTAGTAGGGTAAATGTAGGACAGTTCTGAAAGTCGGACACACTGAAGGTTGGACTATGAAAGATGGTTCGTTTTTCTAAATTTTTCTCTAATAATTTTAGCTCATATTTTCGAAAGTAATATCTCAAAAGTTAGTCGAGAAAATTTAATGCAAGTGAGTTATTCAATTTTCTACATAAATTAACGTTAGTGTGCCAAATTTCGCCCAGCGTTAAATTTCGGACACATTGAGTGTAACTTCGGCCAAGTAACTAAATTAATTAAAATGATGGAATTAATCTTTAAATAGTCAATGAATAATTTTTTCTTTTGAATATTTATTAATTTTTCAATATTTTAATAATTTAATTTACAGGTAACAAAGATGATAAATTACTTTTAAAGGTTAAAAACAATCTTCCTGAAAAAGTATTAACAAGAAATTTCAATATGTATTAAAAATTATTTCGTGTCAAACTTAGGACTTTGGTGCTTATTTGCAACTACAGTGCCCGCTTTGTAATCCGGATGATTGGGAGACAATATGACAGATGTCCGCTTCGTTATCCGGATGGATTTTTTGAATTTGCGTAACGTCTCGAGAATATAATACAAGATTTTTTTTGTAGAATTAGTATAAAAGTTTAAAAGAATTAGAGAATTATATGCTATTATACTTCATTTATTAAACAAAAACTTCACAAGATAATTCATTTTCATTGGTGAACAGACATGCATACATAACCTCAAAATTATCTTATACGTAACTGTCGAGAACTCGTCCGGATTATGCCGATCCGGATTAGAGAGCGGGCACTGTATGCCGAGTTTTGGTTTACCCTAATGTTGTTTCACTTCAGAAGTTAAGAATGTTAATCGATTTAGCATAGCACCTGAAATTACCTGTACAAGAATTCCTCCTCGAAAACACCAAATAAATAATTCACATGCAGCAATAAATTAAATTTCTAAATTGTGACATCTGTTTTTGTGATATGCTGAAGTCTCATAAATAACTCATTAAGAAAGGTTTAAAATCAAATCTTTTTAAGGGGATTATTTTAGTTATCGATTTGTCTTATTTTATTCGAATATGTCTAAAGTTAATTCAGAGTTCAATCAGATTAATTTCTGAAATAAGGCAGAGTCACATTGACAGTAGAATGCTCACCGTATTTCGTTAATTTACGCATTTTCATTGCAATTCTTACGCAAATTACCAATTACCGTATTACCTTATCTCATTCTCGGTGGCATTAGGTGAAAATAATACAATACATTTAAAAGGCACGATTAATTTTTATTGCAGTTCTTTTCTTTGCCCAGTTTTTTTTCTTTGCCTATAAGAATTGCAATGAAAATGTGAAAATTAACGAAATACGGTGAGGCTTTGACGGTGACGGTAAGCATTTTACTGTCAATGTGATTCTGCCCTTATTCTGAAATCCTTTTTAACCGGTTGCAAATTAGAAATGGACCAAGTTAACGAGTTATGCTAGAAAAGGACTAGACGTGCACTGTTAGACTGCATGTCCTGGGCCCGTGACCCCAATAAGGATTAACGATTGAAAGTGATGATGATGATGAGGGTTATGGCGCTTCTTCAGAATGAAATTGTTTTGCTTGTTCTAAGTGCATTTGCTTTGTATCTGTATTTGTTGCTAACGACTTCACATAGTTATTTGCAAGAAATAGAGATACAAAGAAAATATAGCTAGAACCCTTTCATTTTGCTCTGGCGAAATGAATCCGAATTTGTTGGAAAAATGATGTTGCAGAGCACTGCCTATTGGTTCACTGGAATTCAATTCTATATTAAGGAATAATACATATAATGCAGATTAAATTTTGATAATGCAACTGCTATTATTAACCCATTAGCTATCATTTCACGTTGAAATTCACACATTCACCTATTTTGAACCGATTGTCCTTAAAAGGGTTGCATAGGCCAGTGACTTTGGCATAGGTTTTGTAATTCATCCGCTATTTGTGCATGTATGTGTTTTCCAAGTCCAAAGAGCCATGCATTTTGGGGTGGTTCGCGGTTTAATGTATCTGTCACCGCATACTGTATTCATCAAGAATTTCTCATAGGCGCAAAAGTGACCATTAGTGTTTGTAAACAATACCAGCCGCTTAGGGCTAAAACTACAGCCGTACCTTATTGGCCACTTGAAAAATGTTCAACGGAGCTCGTTTAAATTGGTTGAAAAATTTACTTTTTTTTTTTAAAATGACCTCAAAATAACTAGAAGGATTTTTCCAAGGTTATTTTTTATTTAAATACAGTGTTTGCCTTGATTGTCCTTAAAACACAACAAAATATTTAAATGAACTCTTATGTTGTTTTTAAGAATCTTACGGGAGAGAATAATGCTGATATTCAATGAAAAATAAACATGTTTTTTTATCACTTTATTTACTGTTCTCAAGTTTTCCCTTGTGTGTTCGCCGTGTTCTAAAATTATAAAACAGTCGTGATAGGAACCAACACAAAGTAAAGAACTTCAGAACAGTAAAGGTCTAAAAAAAGATGTTCATTTTTCATTGGAACAGCACGATAATGCATGTGGGATGGAGTAAAGGCGAGTAGGGTAAGTGTGCCAAATTTCGGCATAGTTGCATATAAGCACCGAAGTCCTAAGTTTGAAATGCAATATTTTTAATTCATATTGATATTTTTTGTTACTTCCTCGGGAAAGTTGTGTGGAACCTTGAAAACTAGTTTATCATTTTTGTTTTCTTTAAATCACTTCCTAAAATATTGAAAAATTAATAATAATATGGACATTGCTTTGGGTAGTATTTCGGCCACTTTGAGTGAAATACCGGCCACCTTTTTTCTGACCACCTTTTGTGACGCAATGGATAGAAAATTTCAAAACGTCAAACGGAACGAGTTTAATATTTAGTTTAATACGTTTATATGACCCACAGGCCCTGAGGTCTTCTGTGTAATTTGTCCTGAAAACCTGAAGAGTAGCATCTGAAATTTACGCGCAGATTCCCGTAGCAATTTGCCCTTTCTGGACTCCTCCAAGGCCTTTTTCACATCATCTTTTTCATAGAAGTGATGGTTTTTTTCTCTGGACATTGTAGAACTCAGAAATTGAAAAAAAAATACAAAATGAATAAGAAAGTTAGGAAAGCAAAAGATGTTGCCGAAATAGGCAACACTACCTCACCGGAGAGACGCTCACAAAGTATATACTTTTTTACGCGAAATACAGGATCCAGCTGGGAAATTTCATCCGAAATTTAAAGATTGATTCACTATTAACATAAATAGAAACAATCTTTAATGAAAACTAATCAATTTTCATAAAAAATACCGAAGGAAAACCTCTTGCACTTCACCACAAATCGTAAGACTGCTAGAAACACAATCGATCTGTCACATTTTTTTGTAAGACTCTTTCCACACTGAGTTTTTACAACGCAATTTAAATTCAAAGTATACCTAAAATTTAACGGTCTTTGTGTTAATACATCCCAAAATGAATAAATATTTGAAAGCAAAATGAATTCATTGACTATTCGAAGATAACATACATAATTTTAATTAATTTATTTGCATGCCCGAAATTACACTCAAAGTGGCCGAAATTAGAAGCTGGCCGAAATTTGGCAGACTTACCCTATTCGTCTTCTACTGTCAATAAAGGGAATTCGAAAATTTCTAAGATGCTTCTAAAGGTTTTAGTTTCTTTCTGGCCTTGTATTTCTTTGTTTAAATTTCTTCTGTGCTTTGTGTAAAATACAATATGTCTAACATATCCTAGAATCATTGTGGAGACAAACATGTTCACTTTTACTTATGCTTTCCTATAAATCATTTATCAATGTAGGCAACTATACCTTGGTATCATTTTGTTTTAGCATCTTTTGCAGTTTTATAATTTTATAAACTTAAACCTTGAAATTAAAATATGCAAGATTTTGAAATTGCAAGTGTACTGCAACTTCAAAACCGGAAATTTTCAGATGATTTAAAAGTGGATAGAACGCTAGATACTTCTATAACTTTCATGGCTTTAACACTTAAAACATTACCTTTCCTTGTGTTCAATCTTAATTTTTACTTTTGACTGAAAATTTATAGAAATATTTGAGGACTCTACAATGCTTTTTATTGATTTTCTGCATTAATTCATGTTCTACCTCTGGAAAATTTCTACTGTGAAAAATGCAACAAAGTCACATCTCAAATTCTCCATTTCCACTGAATTTCAATAGAGGTACGTACCTATTGTGGGGGTGTGTGGTTTGTGAATGGTGACATTTGGAAGGAGTGATCCTTGAGCATGTTTCTGTGAGAGTGAAAATGGAGGGTGGATGATGAGTGTCATTGTGAAAATCTCCTAAATGGTATATTCTCCTTCTGGTTTTAGTTTTGGTTTAATGTGTGAAAGTCATTTTTTTTGCAGTAGTTGGAGGCGTTGGAAAGGGAATCACGTTCATCATTTTTGTACAAACATGACATGATGTTGGTACTGTGATTATATTACTGTTTACATTATCCAGTCGGTCTCTTTCACTTGATATTCCATTTTCCAACATTCTCAACACAGTGGAGTTTTCGTGTATGACAACATGTGTAATTATTTACATTCATTACCCTTCCGCAATTGCTTGTCATCTCCGTCGTTGTAATTACACTCTATTTATTCATTTTATGGAGCATTCTTTCTCCCTTTTTTGAGTGGAAACTGTTTCTATCCCCCAGGGCTCTCACATTCCATGGAGAAAATCATTCTCCTTGGAAATGGATGTTTAGTCGTCACAGAGTGTTAAAAATGGTGAGCTTAAGAGGATGCTGGATGTAAGAGTGTTTTTCTTATCGTTCCTCCTCTTATTCACATGGCTGTCAGTATGATATGTGCAGAGGAATTGGATGTGAATGAGGAAAAATCTCTCCATGAGATAGATTATTGAGAAAAATCTGCAAGGTATGGGATAACAAAAGAGACACTCTTGAATGGAAGAGGACTAAATGGCGGGAAAATTGAAATTGAAGTTAGTTCACGAGAGGTTTTTACGTTTTTTCTTTCTCTTTTGTCTTTCCTAATGTGAAAAGGAAATGGTACTGCTGCTGGTGAAAGGCCTCACTTAAAGAGGAAAAGAAATGCAACAAAAAAAGTTGTACATACCATTCACTGAATTGATTCTTGTTCCGAATCACTGAATGGTGTCCGTCAGACACAAGGAAAGTGACCAAGGAAATGGAATGTAGAAGTGTTTGAGATTATGTTAGAATTGGATAATATATGGGATTGGAGTTGGGAAACGCCGGAGAATGCGCTTGAGTGCATGAAAATGGACCTTTTGTCTGGCTGGATACATAAAGGATATGGTGCGATGTGGTTGATAAAGATTCAGATGAGTAATGCTAAAGATTTTGAGGTTCATATGTGTATTCCGGAATATATGTCGTGAATCTGTTATATTTCATGCAATAATATCAATGATTGATATCTTAGCAAGCACCAAGATAATGCTGATATTCAGTGTTGTTCAGATGATTTCGAAAATGGTAAATCCTTAAGTGATATCATTATTCATCAAATATTGGAATAAAAATCCATAATTTGAATCAATTTATTTTTAGTGTCCAATTTTATCCTCAAAGTGTCCAAATTTAGAAACTGTCCAAAATTATGAGCTCTTACTCTACTTTCAAATATAGATTTTCAAATGCTAGAATTTTACTAGAAAGTTCAACATTGAAGTGTGTATGATCATTCTGTCGACTTATTAGAAGGGGGGGGGTCCCAAAGATTGCAAGTCGCTATCTCTAACCGTTTGGCCTCTAGAGCTGGTGATAGCTAGACGAACGGACGGATAATCAGCGTGACATCAAAAAAAAAAAAAAAAACTCGAAACTTCAAATTTCCAAAATTCTACGCATCCTATATACTTCTCCCTCTGTGGAGTTCGAGCAGTAAAATTTTGTCTACACAAACTTTCAAAATAGCAAGTTATACTCCGATTTATCCAGATTCATATAACTAATTAAATATATTACGTTATATTGCGAAGTATTTCTCAAGAGAAAATCTCTTTCCAGAATAAAGTCACAAAAGTTGAAATTTACTTTTCAAATGATCTATCTTCAAGTTTAACAATTTATAGCTGCACAAGTTGTTGCCGTATTTTCAGTGCAATTTCCTGTCTTCTTTTCTCCAGGATGTCATTGGCGGAAGCCACATAGTGTGTCGTAGAGAGAAGAAAATTCACAGTGATAAGCGACATTAAACGGAATAAACATTTCTCTTGTCAAGAATTTTATTAGTAAATTTCACGAAGTACACAAAATACAAGATGTGGGTGGAACAGAAAGTAAATTGAGAAAGTTTTCAAGAGGAAATCTCTTAGGATACCTGTTCCTGTTTCCCACTACTACCTTTTACCATATCTTTTTCTCACGATCTTATAGTAAATATCCATGTTTAGTATTCGCTTATTTTTGTTTTTGGTCCCCTTTCTAGTATCAGGTGACCCTTTTTGCGCGAAGTTTATCTTAAATACACAACACACAGTATACATAAGGTGGGATGTATTATGTATATAGCCCTAAAATTCTGGAGAATGTTCTCCGTTTCCAATTAAATTTATTGTACAAGAGTTTATTTACTCAATTAAACGTCCAAAAGTTAGGTACTTGAGTGTGCTCTTCATCATATTTACTTGTTTATTTATTATACAAGATTTTCGTTATATATTGTACACAATGTATTGTACATTTTGGGGTATATTTACCACCAATATTTTCTGCTATAAGCACTACTACACACAGAGAAATTTTAGTGGCATAACAACTCCAAATGGTGTTGTCGGACACACCAACCTCAACCCCAAAATCAACTAACCCCAATTCGGTGTTCAGAATACACCAAGTGGTGTCACAAAGTAACTAACACCGGCTTTGGGTTTCTGATTCCACCAATTTTACACCAATTATTAAGACCAAATTTAGCGTTGTTGGAACACCATTGTGGATTTTGTATCACACCATCTCAAGAAAATATAGGTGTTCCTTTTACACCAATAAATGAAAAATGTCTACAGATTTGCAACTAAAACTAAATGATCAAAGGATTTAGAATTAGGGCATTGGCATTCATTGGATGGGATTTGAAATTAAATTTCTGGGTGTTTCTATTTAAGAATTTTCCATTTTTCTGCGTGATTTTTATTAATTTTTGACCATTGTTTGAGGGCTTGGGGCCCTCCCTGGATGATATTCTCTGTATTTCAAAGCCATTTGGTGCGTGAAAATCTTTTTCCAACATTTAAGCCTGCGCCGAGATTTGAACACGCGACCTTTGTGATTACAGTCGAGCATCTTCCAGCTGCGCCACGAACTCCTATAATGTATTCAAAGCATATCGGAAACCGTTGCATCGGCACACACGATATTCCAAAATTAGAGATTACAATTAGAATTACAGATTTGCAACTAAAACTAAATGATCAAGGATTTAGAATTAGGGCATTGGCATTCATTGGATGGGATTTGAAATTAAATTCCTGGGTGTTTCTGTTTAAGAATTTTTCATTTTTCTGTGTGTGTGGTCGATGGTGAGCGACGAACACCGTTTGGCGTTGCAACAGCACTGTTTAGAAAATTGATGGTGTTACTTTTGCACCATTTCAGAGATTTCTGTGGCGGAGTTAATACAACACCGCCAAAGCATTTCATAGAACACCATTGATTCAAAACTAGGTGTTAATTTGGTGTGAATGCTACTACGTTTGGTGTTCAAGCAACACCAACACCAAATTCAACCCCAAATTCAACACCGCTTTCTCAAAATCACTTCTCTGTGTGCTTTTTTTAAACTTTGTAAATTTGTTTGGTGGATGATAAACAATTATCAACGGTGAAATATTTCTTTTCACCAAACCACGGGTGGTAATTGATTATACTAAGGCCTATGAGTGATTTTTCTTCCAGTTTTATTTGGAGGTGGATGAGATGGTGTTTAAAATGTTGAAGCACCCTCTCTAAATAGAAAATGATTTGCAAGATGTTTTCAGGATGAAAATGAACAGCTTGAAATGGATTTAACTGATTTTGAGAGGTTTAAATTTGCAAATTGCGTTGAAAATTCAAGATGAAATAATTGAAATAATTTTTGGTAATCCTTCTGCTAATACAGACTTTCATGAGATATTCTGAAGGGTTTCATTCACAGAACTATTGGTTGAAGCACTATTTGGTGTATTGTTTCGATAATTGGTTATTCTCAGTGCAGTCCATTTCATTTTTACAGAGGGTTTACAGAGGCTGTGAAGTGGTGCAAACTTGAGGGTAAAGGGAACTTTAAGTCAAGGATATCGTGTTCATAGGGTATAGGGATTTTGCAATGGTGCGTAGTTCGGTATTTACAAGGGATATCTCGTAGAAGCAAATCAATCTCAATAAGGACCCAAGTCGATAGAGTTTCTGATCTTTTGATGGTTACAGTCTTCTAATGTCACATCGGTCAATAATCGGTCCTAAGATACAATGTTCATTCCCACTGATCCAAAATCGAAGACGGGTTACCTGTATGTAAAGATGTGGGAGTTGTGGATCCGATTTTTGACTAGTTGCAATGAAGATTGCATTTTTGAACCGATAATTGAACCGATGCGATGTTACATTAGAAGACTAACCACAATGTTCATTGCCATTGATCCAAAATCGGAAACAGGTTACTTACTTACTTATTTACTTATCCGGCGCTACAACCAGTTACTGGTCTTGACCTGTTTCAGGACCCGTCGCCACTTGAGCCTGTTACGCGCCACTGTTCTCCAATTCCGCACCCCTAATGAGCTGGCGTCCTGGTCCACACCGTGGGTCCATCTGAGGCTGGGTCGGCCTCGCCTTCTCGTAGCATAGAGTCCGCCCCTAAAGACTTTCCAGCCTAGGTCGTCCTCATCCTTGCGAACCAGATGACCAGCCCACCGGAGCCTATTGAAGCGTATTTACTTCACGACAGTTACCATTTGGTAGCGCTCATACACCTCATGGTTGTATAGGCTCCGGAATCGTCCCTCCTCACATATGGGGCCAAAAATCCGTCGTAGGATCCTCCTCTGAAACGCGGCCAAGAGTTCGCAATTCTGTTTGCTGAGGACCCACGTCTCAGACGAATACGTGAGGACTGGCAGGATCATAGTCCTATACAGCAGTAGCTTAGTCTTTATGCTTAAGTTTCTGGACCGGAAAACTCTTGATAGACTGAAATAGGCCTTGTTGGCTTTCAGCAGCCGTGCGCGGACTTCTGTTGAGATGTTGTTGTCGGCTGTGATTGTTGACCCAAGGTACACGAAGGAGTTGACAACTTCAAAGTTGTAGTCCCCCATCGGGAGCCCTGTTTGACCGATGCTTAGTAGAAGTTCTGGTTTGAAAAATCTAACTCGGTTTAGCGTTGTTAGGGGATTAGGGGTTTCCGAACTTGAGATCAGTCGATATGGGTAATGACCAAAAGAATAATATCGTGAGTGTCAGCTACCGAGATGCATTTCCTCCGAGCTGTCCAGCAAATCATTCGTGAAGATCAAATGAGGAACGTTACTGTTTGTAAGGGAGCTAAGGGTTGAGGAGTTCTTCTTCGTATTCCGAGGTAATAGATCCGAATGCAAGGTTACGTTCAGCTCATGTGTGAAGAAAGATTGCCCAAATCAACTAAAATTTCGTCTCAGGATATACTACGTTTTCGTATATTTTGTCTTACAAAGTAAATAGTCAAAGTATCCCCACCTTGAATTAAATTCAGGCTTCCACCTGAGAGCGTTTCCCAATCAAGATTGGACACTTTTCAAAGGTGATGCATGATTAATGGTGGTGGCAGGCTATCCTAGACTTTCTAAGGACCTGTACTGAGATGAAGTTTAACCCAGACACTTTTTATCGTAAAATATAATCGTATCGTATATGCGGGTAACTTTACCTCTTTGCTGTTCGTAGTAGTTTCTTTAATTCTAGCTCTTTAGGATGATCTTTATCATTTAAGGATTGGTGAAGGAAGACCATACTTAAATACTGGAATTAAGGAAGAGTTTTACGAACACCAGGGTTGCAAGGTCACCACCGGAGGATTAAGTTGCTCGAATTTACTGTGTCAATGATTAAACTACATTTCTATCAATTTTCTTCTAAGCCGTCTCTCGGCTTAAGCCTGTGATCTGTGACTCCATTAAGTATAAGTATGCTTTGAAAAAGGCTGGATGGATGAAATAACTAAAGTGATTCATTGATTACACATATAAGAATTCCATCGAGTGAGAAACACCACAAAAAGATTATATAGTATGGATCAGTCTAGATTATTGATTTGGAGATTTCGAGTGGGTTGAAAACGAATTGGATATGTGTTATTCTTGATAGTCGATATTTCCTCTATCCGGGGGGAGAATATGTCAAAAATCCGTCTTTCGATTCCCTTCTTTTCAACCCAACATAATTCCTACAATCATCATCAATTTGTGGTATATAGTTTTTCACCCACTTTCATCACATTTGCCATCTTTTGCACTTTTATTCCATACCTTTTTTTCTTGCCTTCTGTCTTCATCTTCAACTGTTTGGGGTGGTCTTTTTGGGCAATTGATGGAAGTAGGATCTTCAGACACAGGGAGGATAATAGACACCTTATTTTTCTCCTTCAGGGAGAAGCAAATGGTGAGGAAGATATGGGAAAACAGGAGGAAGATGATACATTAGAGGGATGGAATATGTGGGAAATTGTATGTATGTCGTGTGGTTATGTTCCTGAAGAGCTATATACAATATTTTTGTGTCAAACTCTAGGGCTTTGCCCTCTATACATTGTAACATACTTGAGATGTGTATGGCTTTTTTCTGCACAACTGATGCCTTTTTTCAAGCAGTTAATGCTGAAAGAGTGAGAAATATTATTATGTGCAATAAGCCATTAGTTTTTTCCTCGTATCTTTTGAAAGGAAAGACTTTATGACTTTTAGCCCTGCAGTTGCTCCCATTTTTTCTTGCCCCTATCATTAAAGTTTCTTTTTGGAGTGTCGGTGTCATCGGCCAGATTATGTTTTTTTTTTTTAAATATATTTTAGAATATATGAAGTAAATAAGTTAAACTGAGATGTGCTTAATTATTGCCTATTAGTTGTACTAAGGAAAGTATTAAAAATAAATCTTGGGTTGTATGATTTGTTTATTCACAAATGAAGGGCCATAGTTTTTACAATTGAAAAAAAAAATAGAAAAATTATAAGGTTAAAAATCAGGAAAATTAAAAGATTTCTAAGATTTTACCTAGAAGAGTTATTTAATGACCAGTGCAGAATTTTGACTGTTTATTTTTGACGACGAATAAACGTAAAAAAATACAAGACAAGATTCGCTAGATGATCGAAAAAATGCCCTTGGGATATTTGGAAAGTATTAGAGGTTATACGATTTTTGTTTCTCATTTTCGAATATACTTTCGAATACTTGGACTATTTTTGGTTTGTGTACTCTAATGCCATTTTAAACTACTATTATAAGTAGGGTAACTATATCAAATGGCATACTTGCATGCAAGCGCCAAAGTATTAAGTATGAAATTTAATTATATTTTAATACAAATTGATTTTTTTTCTTACTGCTTTTTAAGGAGGGTTGTTTGGAACCTTGTCGATAGTTTATTGTCCTTGTCTTCTCTAAAATAATTTTTAATACATTTTAAAATGGATAAAAATATAGTCATAGCTTTGGGTAATATTTCGGCCACCTTGATTCTCATAGTTCCTTGTCCAGAATTCTTCCAAAGTCCTTTCACATCATCTCGTTTCTCGAAACGGATTTTTTTCTTTTTTTGCATTGTATAATCTCTAAAGTGTGCAAAAGCTAAAAATTCATGGAAATTTGAAGAACAAAAGAAGTGGCCGAAATTGCAAGCTGGTCGAAATTTGGTACAGTTCCCGTAAGTAATAAAAGTTCAACTAGAATAACAGTTTTCTCTGTTCTACCTTTTCCTATAAAGAAAAGTATTCAAATTTCGTGTTCTAATTGTAACTGGAAGGGTGTCAAGTGTCAATAGGTCATAACACGAGTGCTTAGACTGTCAACACGTGTTCGTTTTACTCTACCTTTCACTCTACTCATTTCGTATTATGCAAATCTGGGCATACTTTGAGATAATGAATAGGACACAATTTTTTGCATACTATAGTGAAATGAAAGAGATTGTTATAAGTTATATTTATAGTTATAATAAGTTCAAACTTAGTAATAAGATTCTGTTTTTACATTCACAATAAGCGAGACTCGGTCAGATCGACGACAAAAATTTGAAGTTCTTGTCTTGAAGTGTGAAGATTTAGTCAGATTTTCGAAGTTTTTGAATTATTTAAAATTTTCTCCAAAGAGAAAAAAGACTCAGAAATGTGCATTTGCAGTATTGGACAAGGCTGGTTGGTTGCAAATTGATAATGTCAGATTTATCCTACACTGACTCAGTGTAGCACCCCCTTTTGCATTTTGGAGCAGCGTGCTTAAATTTCAGTATGTTATAGATGGGCCTTCAGATTTTCGATTTAAAAAAAAATCTTCATCTTATTTGTTCTGACTTGGTTCAAAATATGAACATCTCAGAAAATAATTCCTAAATTGACAATAATTTTCAAAGGTCTTGTGAAAAAAAAAACAATTCTTCAAGACATCACACTTTCACACAACTACCACCAGGGGTGCGAAAATCGTAAATTGGTTTTCTAAATTTCGATTTACAATATTACTCAAATCCCATATTCGATTTTGATCAAATTTTGATCATAATCCCTATATCTTTCTATACGTTTACACTTCTCTCAATCTGGCTCGATTCAAGCTGCAAAAGATTATAAATTTTTTTTCTTCTTAAATTTTTTAACTCTTTTCTTATGTTGGGCTCTTGTACTTAAGCTTAAGATTTAAAAATTTAACTAGGGGTAGCTTGAAAATATACTTATATACTAAAAGCTTAATTCTATCATTAACGGGGTTAAGTCTTTACGTAATGTAATGACTTATTACAAAAACTAAAATGATATTTTTTTTTGTTGTAAAAATCGTAAATTATGAAAATATCTAATTGAGTAGGGGACGGCTTTGAGGTTTCGCACACACTCAGGCTTTGAACATTTCATATTTTTCCTATATCGACCACTCAGAATATAAGTCGAATAACTCGATTTTTTACAGAAACCGTTTTATTCGCCTTTTGGATACTTCTTTATACCCTCTATCTTCCCTATGAATATTATACTCGAAAGAGAATTATTTTCAAAGTTATAGAGATTTTAAATCTCAAAATCCTATACTATGTATGTAAAATTTCAGCTTCAAATCGCTCTCCTGTAAAATTTGACTACTGCGAGTTGTTTGTTTCTTATTCTGAGCGGTCGATATTCCTTTAATTTTCAATTTTCATTATTTTTTCTTCGTGTAATTTATGGCCTCTATTACACTTGAGAAAAATTTGTCCATATTTTAGAGTTTTTCCTACACAAGCGTAGGGAATTTATTTCAATATGAACATACATTACTCTAGTGTGTAGAGGCTATTACTCTGGTGTAAAGTTTGTCAATAATTTTCTTATTTATTATTGTAAACATTCTTGAAGACATTATAGAAGCCATGAGCTGTTTGAAAATTTATGAGGAAAATTTGGTAAAATTCCCATTAGGTCTTGTACCCCATGTCCCAATAGACCGAGCATATCAAGTGTATCCAGGGAAATTCCAGTGAGTAATAAAATACCCACTCCCACACCAATTTAAAGATATTTTAATATAGTGAAAATTAAGTTAAATTTTGGTATAATACACAACAGCACAAATTGGTATAGTATGTTGTGAATTTTTGATGAGGGTGTTTTTGGTTCTTCAAAATCTTCAACTTTGAGGCTTTGATTATGAGTTGAACTTCTTATTTTTTTTGTATCTTAAAGCAAAATTGAGAAGGATGGGAAAATTTTTTTTTGGGTATATTAGCTTTACGATTGATTTATCTTTTAAAGTCTGCCATGAATAATATTTTCCATATCCACGTGCTATTCAAGATTCAATATCATGAGTCAGTCAAATGGCAGAACGGAGACATATATCTCAAAATATTCCTTTTTCTCCGGTGTGTTACAAATGATCTCGTGGAAATGGATGAAAACACGTGGGAAATGAAATTCTGCCTCATTCACTGAGTATAGCAATTTATCCAATAAGAGAAGATTGAGATCTCTTCGAGAATTTTTCAATTTGCATTTATGGAAATATCCTCTGCAGACTTGGCAATGGTTATATATTTCATTTGGGGAGGAAAAGAAAAAAAGGGCCTGGGAGAGAAATGATGAATTTTCCACTGTTGAGTCTCTTTTTCTCTCTCTCTCTCTCTAAAATTTTCCTGGTGTTACGGAATTTATTCATATTCACAAGCAAATTTGTCACTTTTGTGCGAAAGTACTTTGGTCTCCCCAGGATGGAGAAAAGGTATAACCATCGTGTGCGATTTTAAAATTCATAAATCGAAATGGTTCCAAATATATCGCATGTTGGATTTTTTTCCGACAAAAGAAAAAAAGGCGAGAAAAAGTCATTTTGTACTCTGCGAACAATTTTTCTCGCACTTCTCTTTTCCCGTTGAAAATTACGAAAGGCAACAGTGAAAGAGATCTCTTACATTGCTGTCGGGGTTGGTTTTATGGATAATATTCATGTTTTTGGTATAAAGGGTGAGATTGGTCGTCAGCATTTTTTTATCAAGCACCAAAGGGCCACTGTACTCTGATGGATAAAAAAGTGACAAAATAATGTGTGAGTTCATGTTCATGGGTGTTTTTTTCCACGTGGAATAACTTAAGCGTGCTCAGGGTGAAAAATGCGTGTGTGAAAAGGGATATCGGTCACTTAATGTTTTTTAGGGGTTGAGAAATGTAGTGAGTTTTATTTCTTCTATAATATCCATAATAAGTAGACCTCAAGGATTCTTAAGTCCCTCTTCTAAGATCTTGTGCTAAAATTATTTTAAATTGAGAATTCTTTTAAACTTGAATGTCTGATACCATTACAACTATGATTTCTCTGTTTTACTACAGAAAGTGATAGACACTTCTGATAAAGAATAGCGTTCAGCATGATTGATGATATACGTCGTTTATCATAAAGAAAATGCATCTTTTTCGTGTTTTCTGATTTTTAAAAATCTCGTCTGTTATGATTTATGATGTTATACAACTATAAGATTGGATAGTACGTGTAATTCTTAGTTTCTATCGTGGAAATGGGATTTTTTTTGTATAATTGGACTTGCTAAACAAAAAATATAATTGGATTACACAGAAAAAAATATTTCGTAAAATTGTTCATGAATTTTCTACTTTTTCACGTTCGTAATATGATCACTTGACGAGCATTTTTTATTCTCTTACAAACATTTGTTTGCAAATGTTCGTAAAGATGCAAAAATGTCCGAATTTTGTCATTTGTTCGTAGAGTTTTGCCAGATAAACAAAAATGGACGAAAAAACGTATGCAAAATAACAAAAAATGCTCGTCAAGTGATCATCAGTGTTTGTGAAAAGTACAAACTTTTACGATTTTTTTTTACTTAGTTATACGATACACGACACTGAGAAAAAAAGAGGGTGCGATTAACTTTTTTCCTCAGGACTTTAACACTTTGTAGGTGTAAAAATATATCAACATTTTTTAATGTTAATTTTACATATTTTTAAGGGTAAAATTAACATGAGAAAGGGTAACTTTAACCCCTAATATACATCTAAAAAGCATAATATTTACACCGATTTCGGATCAATATTGCAGGGTAAAATTAACATTTCCGAAATGTTATTTTAACTTTTTCGGATTTCTCTCAGTGGAGCATTTTGTAAATTTCCAGTATAAATTCACAAACATTTACGAATAATGGGCCATTTCCATTGAGAATTTTTTCAACAAATTTGTTAGAAAATTTTCAACTCCATATGAAAAAATGGGTGCTTTTATGAGAAAAACTTCAATCTGATTGAACTTTTTCGCATAAAAGCTGAAAAGTAAAAATTGGGAAGAGTTTTCCAGACTGTTCCTATGGGGAGCAGCGCCATCCATTGAGTTTTCTACCGATACTTGCATGCCAATGAGTTGTCAACTGAGCGAATTTCCGTGAAAAAAACTTGTTTTTATTTCACAGTGAAAGTGTTTTTAAATGAAATTGAAGTAAATTTGGGATCTTTGAAGGTGGAAATAGTGCGTGCAATGAGAAAATTTCCCTGTATTGGGCAAACGGTATGTCCAGAACTCTAATTTACGTTAAAGGCGGGCAAAGTGAGAAATGCGTCAAGAAAAAAAAACAGAAACGTTGCTGTTTTAAAGTGGTAATGGTTTCAATTACCCCTCATTATCTCTTTCCCTGCTTCAATTTGCATACCAAAGGATTAAGGATATCCTTTATCAGTGATTTCATGAAGGTTTTGTTTGTTATTATGCATTTTTACCCAGAAACTAAATCAAAACAAACAAATGTCAACGAGATGTTCGTATTCCAAACTGGGCTTTTTTGCGAGCTTTCATGTGAATTGGGAATTACAAAAAACCGAAAATTTTCACAATGGAAATATCCTATAATTTTATAAATTATTTTTTGTAGAAGGTAGAATTGTAGAAGGTAAATGGAATGAAATATCTTGGAAGTAGGGTAAGTGTAGCAAATTTCGGCCATCTTTCAATTTCGGCCACTTCTTTTGTTCCTCAAATTTTCAATAGCTTTTGGTTTTTGCATACCTTAGAGGTTATATAACGCAAAAAAATGTCACTTCTATGAACCAAAAGATGTGAAAAAGACTGTAGGAATACCGGAAGGGTGAGGAACTATTAGAATTAAGATGGCCGAAATATTACACAAGGCTAGGTTTATATTTTTAATCACTTTATAATGTATTAAGATTGATTTTAGAAAAAAACAAAGACGATAAACTATCAACAAGGTTCCAAACAACACTCCTTAAAAAGAAGCAACAAAAATTCAATTTGTAATAAAAATATTACATTTAAAACTTAAGACTTTGGCGCTTGCATGCAAATATGCCGAAATTTGTTACACTTACCTTATATTTATTGTTTTTCCTCTTAGAAATATTTCTTGTTTTATGAAATAAAAATTGTGTTACAAAAGTTGTTTTAAAAGAGCATGTCTTAAACGAAATATTATAATTTATTTATTTTTTATTTTCGTGTTTTTGTAAAATTATTTGACTGAACTTATGAAGTTTTTACTGAATTATACGATTTAAGAGCATTTCGTAAATCTCCCAGTAAAAATTCACAAATATTTACGAACAATTTTTTTTGTGTGTTTCTTCGTTTTCTTGTTCCTTATTGGCCTAGTCTAGAGGCTTAACGATAAGTAATTTCGACTTATTGTCTTCGGTTACTGCCCAGAAGTCGACAGTTCCTATAGATCGTCTGTATTTTTCTTTTTTTTTATTTGGAATATATCAATTGTATTATTATTTAAAGTTGAATTTCAAATATAGGGGAAAATGCCCATGTTTCGTAACTCCGCAATATATTTTTAAAAAAGGTCACTTTCCCCTAATATCAATATACGCTGTAAATTAAAAGGGACAGATAATCCTAACCGGCTTATGTAGGTGAGATTCTTAACGTGAGCTAACTCGGAGTGCATGCAAATTCGATTTAGAGCTGAAATTGTGAGTCGCCATTCAGTTATCTTGAATCAAATTCGTGAAATTATACAAATTTTGTATTTAAACCAAAATATCAAAGATTTGGATGGAGTGACAGAAAAGTGATATATGGCTGAAATGTAGACCAGAATGTTCTCTATAATTTTGCCATAGAAATTGATCTCATCGATTACTCAGAAGCCAAGATAAGCGAGGTTTTTTGTTTCTTAACTCGTTTTTTCATCCAGAGTTCCCCAAGTAGTCATTTGTTGAACTTCAACTATATCAAGGAATTGTTGTATTTTGTGGGACTTTCCATTTAAAACCCTATTTTAAGTGTCTTGGTGGAGTAGAGGCAGTCAAATTGGCATCTGAGTGATTTCAAAGCGTTATTATGGGAAAAATCAATTTTTTCACACTTAAACGGCAAAATCGAAGTGATAGCGTAGTCTGAGCGGAAAATGATGTATGGACGAAATGTAGAGACAAATGTGCTCTACAATTATGTCGAAGTAATCATCAAAATCGGTTTAGCGACAGTCGAGATAATTGAGGTTATGTGATATTGAAATTGGTTTTTCGACTGTGGCGCCCCTGGTGTTGGTCCCACAAAGTTCAAATGTTCTAGAAAGTTGTAGCATTTGGTGAGATCTTTCGTTTAAGCCCTCACTCATCAAAATCGGTCACATAGAACCGGAGATATGATTTTTTGAATTTTGTGAACTTTGACCTCCCATATCTCCGGTTCTATTGAAACCACAGCGCGCATACGCACCATTTTGGAAACGTCCTAGACTGGACTACAACATACTAAAATTTCATTAACTTGCACAATGCCGTTTTTGAGAAAAGTGACTTTGAATTTCGATGAATTTTGACGCTATCACAGCGCCACCTGTGGTGACTTTTTGAACTTCCATCTGAAAGTGCTCATCGAGACGAAACCAAAAAGGTAAAATTTAGGTCGATATGTTAATTAGAACCGGAGATAGAGGCCGGTCAATGTTCGAACTTTGACCCCTTATAGCTCGGGTCAGGGGTTATGGATCGACTTAAGGTTTTTTTTTGTTTGATAGGTATAATCAACGGCTACAACATACTAAAATTTGAGCCCGATGCACAATGGAATTTTTGAGTTATTTAACTTACAAGATTTAAAAATTTTCTTTTTAAAAAAGCGCCCCTAGCGGTGGTTTTATGAACTTGCGATGTTAGAAGGGGAAGTGGCATTTCACGAGAGCTTTCCAAAAAGCCCTCACTTTTTAAATTCTGACAATTAGAACCGGAGTTATGGCCATTTTAAGAAATTTTTTTTGGACCCTTATAGCTCGGGTCTGGGGGGTCAGGGGACCTTAAGTTTGGTATTGATGGAAAGCTCTAAGGCCCAGCTATAACATACTAAAATTTGAGCCCGCTCGATGCCATAGGGGCGGAGCTATTGAGAAAACAAAAAAAGGGGGGTATTCAAAATGGCGGAAGGAGGGGTGGGGGGTGGGGGGTCTATGCACCAAGTTGCAATTTTCATGCGATATATAACCTTTGCCGAAAACCGCAAGTCGATATCTTTTTTAGTTTAGGAGCTATTAAGCTCCAAAGAGCGGCCGGCCGGGAACGTAAATTAGCCCCCCATATATTCGTGATCAGGAAGTGCTGAAACACATTTTGGCCAAATTTGAGGTCGATCGGACGACATGAAATTTTGTTAGGATTATAGTAGGTGAGATTGTTAAGAATCTCACCTAATATTCAACAGAATTTGAAATAATCATTCTTAATATTGTATATTTATATGGGTATCCATGAAGCATATATTATGTACTTATTTTTAAACAAATTCTTTTGAATTGTGAGTTTTTTTTTTGTATGAACTGAGAATTAATTTTGTGTCTACAGGGTGGAATATGTGGGAGAAAATGAGCTTTATACCCATGACAATTTCACATTGAATTAAAGAATTTTCGTAGTTAGAGGGAAAATGGCAGAAAATTGCAGAGTGTTAAACAAAGAGATCAAATTTGCTTCTGAGTGTATTTTATACAAAAAAATAGACAAAAAAGAGGAAATGAATGAGAAGTTGATCTCTTTTTTCTTCTTCTCAATTGTCCCAGTTAATTTGTGGATGTTGCAAAAAGGGGAATATCAAAGGGACTTTGTCATGTTGCATTAAGGTTGAAGAATGGGTTTGGAAATGCAGAGAAGTAGATGAGGGATGAATGACATAAAATAGGACAACAATTGCTACAGTCAATCTATCTTGATTGTTCGTGATGATGAAAAAGGTGTGTTTGGCGATGTCTACGTGTGATACTTCTCTACAGTAGTGTGTATATTTTGTGGCCTTTTGAGGTCACAAATGTGGAAAAAAAACATGACATGAATATTTTCCATTTTCACAGAATAATGAAAATCCCTGTATATGACACTTTGCGCATGATTTCTGATTCACTATTCGCAAGAATTATTTCATAAGAGTTTCTGATGTGTATACGTCTTTTGCTATACTCAAACAATGTTTCCAACAAAGTTGTGCGATGACCACAACGAGGGTTGAATTGGAAATCGATACAATATGAATTTCTTTTGCCCTTTTTTTTCAATAACACACCCAGAATATCTTTGGGGGCGATGAACAGGGTTATTTAGGAAATTTGTGAATTTATTGCGTTCTAAGATATTAAAGGAATGTATCAGTTTTATCCATCCTTAGGAGATTCTTGTCGCAATGTCTCACATTTTGTTTTGATTGAAGAATTGAACATTGGTTAGTACGATTTATCCCATACACTACACTACACAATTTCTCCTTAATCCTTGACATATTCTTTCTGAGAAATTAGAACAAACACTAATAAACATTGTTTTTTTTCTAATCAGAAAACGAAATTGGTTTGATAACGTACAATCAGTAATAATCCAAAATTTTGTATTGCCAATATGTCAAACCAATTATCTCGTACAGTATACGATTTCCCGATAATCCGAGACACTCAGCATTTTAGAAAAATTTCGGTTCGACAGAATGTAGCAGGAAATAGACGAAGACACTGAACCTTTCTTGAGTTTCACAATTTTATTCTCTATGACGTTTCGAGGATGGATGTCCTCTTCATCAGGTATTGAAGTAGTCCCCAGCAAGTGGCCTTCAAAGTTGAAGCCAATTTCTTACTTTCACATACAAATACGTATGGGAATTTATCTGCACTCGTGACCGTTACATGATATATGTCAAAATTGAGGTGAGCCTTGTGTACAAGACTCAGAGCCTTGTAAAGAGGGATAAATATACTATATTTCTGTCTAAATGCGGTCTTGTTCTGAGAAGTGTAAACTAAGTTTCTGATCAATTTGTGAGTTGGCTTCAAACAGCTCCATATAAAAAAAAACACTTCGCCGGAAGCTAGGTATTGAATATGGCAGGGAAAATCACATACAGGTGGGAGTTGTTACACTGCACTTGGACTTTGATCACAACTTGATCCGTGATGTTCACCATTCGACTGAGTGACACAGAATCAGAATGTGCCAGTCAGTCGAATGGTGAACATCACGGATCAAGTTGTGATCAAAATCCAAGCGCAGTATAAGAACTCCGACCTGTACGTGATTTTCCCTGCCATATTCGATACCTGATGAAGAGGACATCAATCCTCGAAACGTCGTAGAGAATAAAATTGTGAAAATCAAGAAAGGTTCAGTGTCTCCGTCTATTTCCTGCTCAGCATTTTATAAACGTAATATAGAACCATAGCGACCATAGCTAGAATTTGATAATTACTGAAGTATTCCAAGTTTCTGGGAATTAAAAGGATCGAATTGGTCTTACGATGGTTTGAATGTATTGAAAATTATCCTGTTATGGTTTGTTTTAGTACAAGTTTTTGAGGGGTAGGATATATATTATTTTTCGGTGCCGACGAAAATCCCAAAAGTCAAAATCTTGAGAAGCCAAAATCGTGAAAGCGAAGATCCCGAATGGATCGAGATTTCGAAAGCCAAAATTCCGAAAGCCAAAATCCGAAATGGTCAAAATCCTTAAAGGACGAAATTATACGGAAGATAATACGTGGAATAATTTCTTAAAAACAGAAAATTTGCTTTGCTTCAAGCAAGCGCAGGTGTAATCGTGGAAGTAGCTATGACACTTTCAAGAATTCTAAATTTTGGTTTTTCGGGATTTTAACTTTTTGGAATTTTGGTCCATTCGAGATTTTCACTTTTTCGGGATTTTGTTTTTTCGGGATTTTGGTTTTCGAGATTTCGACCTATTCGGGATTTTGACTATTTCGGGTTTTTGGCGTTCAGTATTTCTGCTTTCGGGATTTTGACCGGGACCCATTATTTTTATACGTGGGGCCTAGTGTACCTTTCAATTTGATTTAGAGTTCACATTTTACAAATGCATTACATTACAACCAAAACTTTGCCTTGAAGCCCTGAATGTTTGAAATAGGGGAGACCGGGGGAGGTTTGGGGCAGGGGTAGTGTGGGACAAGACGGTTTTTTCATTAATTTTTGAAATAAATGGGATTTAACCACTATTCAATCGTAAACAATATTAAGATGTATCTTGACCAAAAGAATGGGTATCCTCAGTTGTATTTTTTTAATTCTATGAACACTTTCTTAAAAAATGATAAAAATAGTATTTTTTGATTTCTCAGTTTTGCTCTTTGTATTTTATATCAGCGATATATAATCAAAACTTTTTTATCTCATTAGCTAGCAGTGCAATCTGGGAACATATTTTTATAAAAGTTTCAGAGATTATACGCTCTTGTTTTTTACTTAAAGGTTTTAAATACCCAAACTACACGCGGGGATGAAAAAAAGATTAAACATTTTTATTTCGATTAGAAATATTTTTAATCTAGTACTTCAAATTAATTAACGTGCTCCAATAATGCAAATTATACGAGAAAAAACGCGTCCCAAACATCCCCTTTTGCGTCGCATACTGCCCCACATCGGGAAGGTTTGGGACAAAGCGTCAAGTTAAATGTTTTATCTTCTCCAAGAAAACTCAGTTGTTTTTCAAGTTCTATCGAGTACTTTTTATAAAGTCAATACCCATAAGTATCTTATAGACCGCATAAAATCGTAATACACTATCGTGGGTTTTTGGAATACTGTTTCAAAGTCAAAACATGAAAAAGTGTCCCAAGTCTCTCCGGTCTCCCCTAATCCAAAATTGGTTTGCGCCTCAGATAAAAGATTTCACAGTTTTTTTTTTTAATTTCATAGAAGAAACAAAATTCTGAATGAAGCATTTGATACAAATTTTACAAGCAGCCCCTTGAATTGTATATTGTTATATATATTTAATATATGTATATATACGTATGAAGAGAAGGGCCAGGTTGAAAACCTGAAAGGTGGTCTCATATTGATTTTCATGAATGTGTCTGTGGTTGTATGATAAAAGGTATTGACCACATTGTGGTCTATTTTAGCGGTGCGTCACCTCGTATAAGGAGGCTAAATGTGTGAAGGAAAAGTGCTTGGGCAGATGAGGATATAGCACAGGAAGAGGAATTTTGAGAACATGGTTGAGTGAGTTGAGTAATAAAAAGGCTTATGTTCTTATAAGACTTTCCGCATTTTCTTCACTTTTCTATCTCTTTTGTTGTTGTTGTTTTTTGTTGGTGACTCTCTTGAGGGATGGGCTGAGAATATTTTACTCATCTGCTGGATTATTGCGTAACATTTCAATGGATGAATGAATAGAGTTCGGACAACACGTATCCAATTTTCTTCTGTCATCCACTTGTCCAAACTGATTGGTTTCTCTACTCTTTTTCACCATCATCATCATCATCATCATCAATAAACTCTTACTCATTTTCCTCACAATTTTTTCCCTTCCTCCGTCAAACCTTTTCCATATCCCATCGGGCTACTCGAGAGTGTCCATTGAAGTGTGGCTATGGGTATTTACTTGTGTTTAGTCTTTTTCGCAGGTGAATAACGTGTAAATAATCCTGAATGATCGATTTTCCGATTCGTTTTCCAATTGAACAATTTGGTTAAGCTCACCCATAAAAGAGAGAGCAAAAATACTGAATAATAGAGTTTTCTTCCATTTTTTTTTGCCGCAACAATCTCTCATGTTCCCTTTTCCGTTCTTCGGCCCCCAATCTTTCTCCTTAGCAAAAAAAAAATCACTCTTAGGCTGAGATTTAACACAATCATGTGTATTTCTGTGTATGCTGGGATAAAAGCTATTTATATGGTAAGAGATGATGATGATTTTTTCATATTGTCTCATTTCCGACTTGGTAGACACATATCAAGGATATGGGGGGATACAAAGTGGAGCAAAATGGAGATTGAGATTATGAGTAACAATCGCTTTTTTCTGCCTCTCTCAAACTTGGGGTTAAGGAGTGCTAGAATACTATCATATATGTATTATATATATTGTGTGTGCCTTTTTGTCGAACTTTATTGTACTACTTGAGATGCTGTTTGTCGGATTTCATCCAACACAATACATATATATGTATTTTTATTTATAAAAGGGATGAGAAAGGGAAGGTTTTGCATGTGAATTGCTGATTTTTCATCCTTGAAAAATCATTTAAATCGAAGTGATTTTGAGGATGTGATCTTTTTGCTGGAAGATCTTATATGCTTTGTCATCAATTTTATGTGTATCTTGATTTTAAGGCACTCCTTTTCGACTATATGTACTCTGGAAATAAAATCAACTGGAGAAACGGTTAAACCTGTTTAACATATTTATCTCGTATGATTTATCGCACCATTTGAACTCTTATCATTTAAAATCTAAACCGATGTACGATAGGATAGACTAAATAGTGCGATAGGATAGGCAGGCTTCCGCTTCATACATTATCTATATGGATTAACTTATCTAAAGTATAATCAATCAGGATTTCTTGTAAAATTTTGACTTAGCATTAGATATGAAGAGTAGGGGAAAGTACTCTCCCTTCGAACGTCCATGCCTTCGAATACGATGAATTTCTTTTATTTTTCGTAAGAGATTTACACTAAATTATCACGGAATTATCAACAATTGATGATAAGCCAACTAATATTTAATAGAAATGTGTAAGTTTCTTAGGAAAACTAAAAGAAAATTTACGTTATTCGAAGGCATGAACGTTCGAAGCGAGAGTACTTTCCCCTATATAATTTATATTTGAAGAAAAATAAAAAAAATTGGACACAAGGATTTTGATTAAGATTTAGGATTACGTTTTCAGGTTTTTTTTATTTAAGTTTGTGTTTAGGATTATTAAGGCCAAATGGTGTATTAAATCCTGAAGAACCACTTTTAATTGGTTGCTATTTAGGATTTTGAAATCTTCAGTAACTGGGCTGAACCTGTAGTCTGAATACCGCTTTTTATGGCAAAAACCATGGAATTTTGCCTTTTCACTTTTGCACAAATAATATGAACTTATTAACGAAATAAAATAAATTTAAGGGTTTTGTTCCCTAATATATTACACTAATTTCTCTTTCTTTATGTCTCTTCTTTACGAGGATTCTACTATAAAATTTAAGGCAGTGTGTGATGATAATCAAGATCAGTTTATTCCTGCCATATTTTTCGTAGCACTTGTTATATGTTTTTAAGCTGAAAATCTCAAGAGATATAATTCAATTGGGCGGATTTCTGTGGCACTCTTTGCCTTGTATCAACATTTCAAGAAGTTTATATAGTTTAAAAACAATATACTGGGTTTAATGTTAAGCTATAAAAATGTCGTAACATTTTATTTTACATAGGAATTATGTTTTGACGGAAGATAGATGCAATTTTATAAAAATGTCACGCACATTTGTGTCCTAGAAAATAGCATCACATATTGTGCAAATAAATAATACCGATAGGGAATTTTTGTATTCAAGAAAATATGAGATTCAATCTTCTCAATGCGGAATGCTACAAAGGTCCACAAATATTCTTGATTATTTGTTATTGAAAGATGTTGATGAATGCCAATTGGTTGCAATTTGGGGATATTTTGACGATTTTTCTCTTTTGCATTCCTAAGTTGTTTTTTTGTTGTCCTCTCTGGGATGAAAAATAATGTGTATCATCGGGGGAAATCAATTGAGAATGGTTCTCGTGTGCTCTGTGTATGTATGTGTTTCCAGAAGAAGAGAATTCAATTATGATTCTAGAGGAGATGGATCCTTTGGGGAGAGTGATCTTCAATTTGCCAATATTCCAAATGATGCAGATGACTAGCGAGTGTGGATAATGTATGTGGATGGAATTGCAATGTGATGACGATGGTTGACTTTTGGGTGGGATGTTGCCAAGGTATTAGTGAGAAGCCCACATCAATTTCCCAATTTTCCCAAAATATTTGCTGAGGGGGAGGGTTTGCATGAGTGTGGAAAAGTGAATTGAGGGTGTTGACGAGGACAATGATGATTGTATTTTCGATTATCGGATTACGTTCCATAATGAGAGCATTAGTGTCATCACTTGGGAATATTCTGCACCCTCGGCACATAAGATCTTCTCTATATTCTTGGCCTTCAATCTGCTTCAATGGCCAGAAGCATAGAGAGGGAGAGAGAGAGAGAGGGGAGGGTAAAGTGTACCCCAAAAAAGGAGGAAAATGACGTGCACCACCTGATTCCTTTTTTGCCACCCTTCTGTTTGAGTGTGTTGAGCCGAAAAATAAATAAATAAGTAAATATCTACAGTGTAGGGTAAATTTGCGAAGAATGAGGGTCGTCGCGAAAGGGAGAATAAATATGGAGATTGAGAGTTCGATACATTGTCAAGCAAGTGTCGTAAGCGAGAAAAAAAAATTGAAAAGGGAAATATTATGCAATGACCCGAAAGTAGATAATTTTCAAGGAATATCTTACAACATAAGGCATCAGACGATGTTTCTCAAGTTTTCTCATAACATTTTATATTCAATGTTATATAAGGAATCGCACAAATTCTGATGCATGCGCTGAATATCTGAAATTGGAAATTATGTGCAGAAACTCTGAAACTTTCAACTTTAAAAATAATTTATTTTCAGATTGATATTATAATATGTAAAAAAAATAGAAATATGAAAAGTTCAATAGGGAGAGGCTTCTAGGTTTTGCTCATACTGTGGCTTCGAAAAATTCATATTTTCCCATGTTCCTTTAATGGATCGAACCTAAGTTTTTCTTAACTAACTTAAGTTACTTAATACTATCACTGAGAAATAAACAGGGGTGCGATTAACTTTTTTTCCTCATAACTTCGACACTTTTTAAGTGTAAAAATATATCAACATTTTTTAATGTTAATTTTACACCTCTTTAAGGGTAAAATTAACATGAAAAAGGGTAACATTAACCCCTAATACACCTAAAAAGCATAATATTTACACCGATTTCGGATCAATACTACAGGGTAAAATAAACATTTCCGGAATGTTATTTTAACTTTTTCGGATTTCATGACACATTTTGGTAAAGTTTGGGCCCGATCGGAGGATACGAAATTTTGGTAAGATTATAGTAGGTGAGATTGAACTAATTGAAAGAATTTTGAAATTTTAATATCGAGAATATTTTTTGTTGATTTAAGTATTAGTGAAAATTATATACGTATTAATGGAATGATTCTCCAGTCTAAAGTTTACTAAAATATCCAAAAGTTGTAACAAAAATGATTATTGTTTGGTGTTTCCTCTCTTGGATATACCTCCCTGTGCATTCACTTTGGTATTTTCTATTTCAAAAAGAAAGCTCAGGAGAGCAGATTTCTTATTAAATTTCACAAAAATTAGGTTTGCCTGGAGGTACCTATTTGAATCTAGCTTTTTATTAAAAAAAAAGCTTAAAATTTTATTTTTTTTTGTGAAACCTTTATTTAATTCCCGAAAAAGAATATTATTCAGCCAATTAGAATAATTTGTAGCACAAAAGCGTGCAATCGTAGAATTAGTTATGATACTTTCAAGAATTCGGAATTTTCGGTTTCCGGGATTTTAACTTTCTGAATTTTGCCTTTTCAGGATTTTGGCTTTTCGGGATTTTGATTTTTCGGGATTTTGATCCATTCGGGATTTTGGGTATTCAGGATTTTAATCCATTCGGGATTTTGGCTTCAGGGATTTTGGCGTGTGGGTTTTTGGCTTTCGGGATCTTGGCTTTCGGAATATTGTCGAGGACCCGTTTCTTTCCACAAAAAAAAATCATTGAGCAACTCGAATTATCGAACATCAAATATTTTCTAAAAAAAAAGTATTCGTAAGTTTTCGGCCATTGATACAGGACTATAACCGTCACATTTTGCTAATTTATCTCTACAAATACCTGCGTAAAACTTTCCAATAAGGTTAAGAAGCAAGCATTTTAAATAGAAAGTCAGTAGAGAGATTTATGTTCGATTTTAATCCTTATGTCATTTGTTTATTCAATTTGTCTGAATGCTCCGCAGGGAAAATGCCAATTGTACAACATTTACCTCAACGTCAAATTAACCCTATAAATGTTATTATCTGCACAAAACCTTTTCTCTTTTCCTCCCAAAAGTGATCTATTCTTCAATTTAGAAGAGTACATTTGATAGACAATTTATTAATTTGACTTATTTTTTTTCTGTCTCTTTTTAGGTAAGTGGATGATATCACAATGATGACGTTGATTTTGTAAATGTCTCTCTGGGGAGAGATTTCAAAAGGGTGTGTCCTGAAGGATGAAAAGTGGTAAAACTAAGGGCTCAAATGGAGCAACTTGATTTATTTTGTCCACATTTGGTAAGCTTTTATTATATTTATATATCATCGCAGCTTTTCTGCCATTGCAGAATTTTGATTCGTTCAAACGGGGAGACCATTCTAAGCGAATTTCTCACAAATTTCTTTTCCTATTTCTATTTGATTTTCTTACCAACTTGTCGTACATTTCTATTGGCTTTGCAGGGGGTGAAAAAGAAAGCCCTTTCTCGTGTATGTGGAAAAAAAGTTAGATTTATAGTTATTCTTCTTTGTGAATTTTTTTTTGTTATATCTCTCACTTTTTCTCACTTGACAATTTACCAATGGATTTTTCTTCACGACTTGCAATGGAAATCACCGATTGGGGATGGAAATGAATTTAACTGGGGAAATTTATAAAAAAAAGTTTTTCGCTTATCTAAAAGTGGAGTTACCCATGGATGATGGGAAAGTATGGATGAGATTGAGAATGAAAGAAAAAAAGAAGTTGAAGAATCTTCTACATTTTTTCCTTTCTTTTTCATTTTCATTTACAATTCAAAGTAGAAGTAACTTTGCAATTCAATAGATTTATCTTGGATGACTCGTATTTTTTTTTGATGGGCGAAAGGTGAGAAAAAGAAAATATTTTCTTCACTGAAATTAATACATTTTGTTGGATTTTGTGTCCTTTTCAACATTTTCGTCCGGTAAGAATGGAAAAGTGTGCAAAATGTGAGGAATTTTTTGTTAACCTGTTGATGTTTGTTGCTTTTCTGCATTTTCCACTACTAAACTGTATAACAATTGTTTGATTTAACACGAGTTTTCCCTTTGTGGGATGAGGAAACGTGTTGATTAATTTGAACACGATAGTTTTGGGGGAGAAATGTGTCTAAATAAATTGTAAATAGTTTAATTAAACTATTTTCTTGGAATGGAAATTTTGTTGATGCAATTTTCATCAGTTCATGTTCCAACACGGTGCTCGAGGTGAATTACCATACTGCATATGATTATTTTATTATCACAGATTCGTTGGGATAAATTAAAGCCAGGCTAATTGTTATTCTTTTTGTTTTTAATTTTTGGGGGAAAATATTTTGGTAGGGGAAAGTGCCCATGCTTCGTACGATCCCAAGCTTCGTAATGATTAAATTTTTCCTATGTCCAAGAGCGGAATGATAACTTTTCGATACTGTCGGATCGATAGCAAGCACGTGGCAAGTTAATTTTTTTTATATGGAGCTATTTGAAGGCAATTCCTAAATTGATCTCGGACTTAGCTCACAGTGCTCCGAGGAAAAAATTTATTTAAACAAAAATGTAGTATATTTATCCCTCCATACGGAAAGGTTTCTTATAATACGGAAAAACTTCTCACATTTTTGTTATTTAGTGTAACGGTCGCGAGTGCAAAAAAATTCCCATATAAATTTAATTCGAAGTATGAGAAGGTGGCTTCAAATTTCAGACAACTTGCAAGGGGCGTGATCGATAGTATTGATAAATCTATATCTCTTAGATTAAATCAATGACGAATTTACGCATCGTTAGGCTATTTACTGTGACATTCTTAAGAAAATATGATTGTTGCTAAATATATATTAGCTACAAAAAGTAAAGCTATCGTTTGAATTTTTCAGAATCGACAGTCGATACTATCGAAAATAAGTTATCATGTCACCGCAGTTTTTGAAATATTTTTTATTCATATTTATTCAGAAACAGGAAAAGTTTAGTCATTACTAAGTTTGATTGGGATTGTAGGAAGCATGAGTACTTTCCCCTACACTGGTAAAAATAAAAGGATCAAAATGATCCAAATTTTATCCTTTGCAAAGGATGGATCAAATTTCGAAATATGAATGCACATTTGTCATAATAGGACCTGTGAATTTGATCCATCCTTTGCAAAGGGGTCAATTTGATCCTTTTATTTTCATCAGTGTACTTATAACCGGAATAAGTTGATTTTCGGGGGATGCTCGGAGTTTCTTCGTACACAGGAAAATATTTTGTAAAAATGTATGTAAATTCTTATTGGAGACTTAGGGTAAATGTCATAATTTAAAACCATTTCCAGACGCTTTAACTTTGACAGAACATTCAACACACTAAGTTCATATTTTTTCTATTGAAGCATTTGCAGACACTTCAGAAAAACCCTTTTTGTTCACGAAATAAGTAATTATTTCATTTGAAAACTTCACGTACCGTTAACAATAAAGATTAGCACTTAATTTAACTAAATATTAGCCAGAAATATGACATAAATGTTAAACAAAACGAATAAACAGTCAATTTATTATGTTTTTCATTGGAAAACATGGTCGAACATGGAGCAGGTTTTGAATTATCTTAATTTACGAAACTGTTTTGTGTGTTTACGAACACTTACGAACAAATGTTTGTAAATGGAGTAAAAGTGCTTGCCATGTCATCAAGTTCCGAACAATGTGTGTGAAAAATTACAAACTATTCAGTGGATTATACAATTTACCAGCATTTCTGAAGTTCCCAGCTTACGAACAATTTTACGATATATTTTCCTGTGTAGTATAGTTTCTTCTGAAGAGAGAACAGTGAGAGATATTAACTTACGGCTTTCAGAAAAGGTCACTAGATAGTGACGTTATGCCTACCAAAAACTTTCCGCCATCTTTAAAATTTGCTTAATTTTATTTTTTTAACACCTCAGCTTTTTAGGCGTAATATTTTGACCCGATATTCCGTATTTCAAACACTTCAAAGGTTTTATTTCAAAAATCCCATTCACAATAAGTTGATCAAGGTTTATAATAGTTTTATCTTTTTTTGCAAAAGTATTTCTGCAAGAAACTTGTTGAGGGTGAAAACACGAAAAGGAAGCACCTCCTGTCGTTTAATTTTGAGTGAAGAAATACTCCAACAATTGTACTCCTTGTCGGTGGCAGAGGTAAACAAGAAAGTTTAATGCTCTGTGCACGAAAATGAAAAGACCGTGTGGAGGAAAATTGTGACAGGTACCGTCTCCTCATACTTCATTTTCTTCATATATCAAAGATAAAATCTGAGAGTTACATCACCATAGCACCTCAAAATTTCTATTTCCGTTTTATTTCAATTTCAATTTCTTATGCTCAGTGTTATTATGGAGAAATATTTGGTGAATGGGATATGTCATGAGGGAGAGAGAAAGATGGTGTTACAACTCCTTCAAATTCAATCTCTTACACTTGAATTTCCTTTGGATTTTCTCTGGAATGTCTGATGGGAGAGAGACTGGAGTAGAATGAAGAAGACGGATTTTTTGGGGTGGTTTGTTGAGAAATCGCTGCTGTTCTGGCGTCAGATAAATAATAGAAGAATAAGAACTTTTTTTTTCTTTGGCTTTATGTAACACACACAGTTGTTTGCAAAATTGTAAGCACAATTCGATGCATTTTAATTTGATTTGAAAATTCGATAGATTTCTATGAAGCTAATTATAGTGCTCGCTCTCTAATCCGGATCGGAGTAATCCGGACGAGTTATCGACGGTTACATTTAAAATAATTTTGAGGTCATGTATGCATATGTGTTCAGCAGTGAAAATTAATTATCCTGTGATGTTTTTGTTTAATAAATGAAGTATAATATCATAGAATTCCCTAATTATGTGTTTTTAAGCTTCTTTAAAACTTTTATTCTAATTCTACAAAAAAAAACATTGTAATATATTTTCGAGACGTTGAGCAAATTCAAAAAATCCATCCGGATTACGAAGTGAACATCTGTCATATTGTCTCTCAATTATCCGGATAACGAAGCGGGCACTGTATTGCAAATTTTATGACAATAAAAAACATCAGCAGGTTATTGCCCTAGACACACTTACGATTTAAGCCGAGAGACAACTTAGTGGAAAATGATGGAAATGTAGTTTTACCATTATTTCCAATATAATTACGCTAAGCCGTCTCTCGGCTAACCCTCAGGTCTGTCAAGGCCCTTGCTTGCGTATAAGTATCTCGACTAAAAGGTACATAACTTTCTTTTGGTAGAAAATGTCGTTAATGTTTGAAAAATTCAAAGTTAATTTCGAATTTTCAAACTGGAGTTTGAGAAATTCAAAGACCGATTTGAAAAGCTAAAAAAACACATTTTTACTTCATGATAATTCCGCAAGGTGGCTGAAGTACTTTTTGTTCGAATTTCGAATTGTTCGAGTATTAAAATATGTGTTAGTCTTCACTTTTGTCTTGTAAGATAAAAATAAAGCAACGACACTTACTATTCCTGTCCCATGCCTGTTATTAAATCCTTTTATATTCACTGAGTGCGTAACTCTTTTTCCAAGTTTTTATTTGTAAATTCTCCCCACCTTGCACAAAAACCTTTATTTGAAAATTCGAAATCGCGTTTGAATGTTCGAGAACTTAGGACATTTTATGCAAATAGAGTTTCTTTCTTACAGTTTTTTTCATATCGAATCTAAATCGATCGCAAGGAATCACATGAATTATACCTTGCGAAATTATAAAGAAAAATAAAATTTCTCTTCTTTGACTTTTGAAAGCGATTTTCGAAACTTTCACAGAAAAATGTTCGTAAAATTTTGTCATTTGTTCCTAAATTTTTGCCAGATAAACAAAAATTTACGAACAAATACGAGCAAATGACAAAATTTTACGAACATTTTTTTGTGTGTTTACGAACATTTACGAACAAATGTATGTAAAAGTACAAAAAATGTTCGTCAAAGGATCATTTTACGAATAATGTGAAAAAAGTACAAAATTTGACGAACTTGTTTGTGGGTTATACGATTCACGAGCACTTCGTAAGTCCTCCATAGGATTTCATAAACATTTACGAACAATTTTACAAATTTTTTTTCTGTGTGGGAAGAGTTTCAGCGCACACTTGACCGATTTCGAATAGGTATGAAGGTCAAGGTGGTTAATTAGGAGGTAATGGTATTCTCTCGGCAGCCTGTATAATGGACTCTACGTTAGTGAGTCCCATTGGAACAGATGGAGAAGTTCAAGTACCTCGGGGTGTTACTCATGAGTGATGGTAGGATTTTGCAGTAATGAGGTAACTACATTCGGCTGTATTATCGGTCTTCAAAGATGTGTTCGTTCATTCCTATTCTCACCTATTATCATAAGATCTGGGTTATGACTGAAAGTGTAAGGTCGCGAGTACAAGCTACCGAGATGAGGTAACTCCGGGTGGTTATGCGAATCACTCGAGGAGTTACTTCTGCGAGTTGAGAGATCACAACTTCGATGGTATGGACATGTTTAGTGCATGAATACAAAAAAAAATCCAAAGAAAAGATATGCAAGTCATTCTGGAGGGTCCTCGACCTCGGGGCAGACCTAGGATACGATGGTTAAATCAAATTCAGAATCTTGCTTGGGAGCGCTATGGGATCGACCGTGAACATCTTCCTGAAATAAGGGAGGGTTGACAGATGTAGGTTGTTAACCTGAATGTTCTGGGCCTGCAACCCTATAGGGGAAAGCGGTTGAAAATAGGTGAAAAAATTAATTGATTAATTATTATCAGCAGTAATGTCTGTTATGTTAACGCTTGCAGATCGGCGTACTTAACTGTTTTTGGTCTTTGGGTCCTCTATGTCGAAATTGTCATTTCTTAAGCATTGGCAGTATGCTTCCGTAAGAATAGTACCTATGTGTTTTTGTTTTTTTCAAGTTTTTAGTAAAATGACATAAATTGTCATTTGAAGCCTAACGATGGCGCTGCTATACTGCTAACGTTAGGAAGTAGTATTGCTCGATACAAGTACTTCTTTGCGTTAAACGTGGGAACTTAATCGTCTTAATATAACCATGGTTTTGAATATTTCTCACTCAATTCTGATTGATGCAAAATTTTTATTTGCTTCTGTAGAAATGAAGTCTTTTTTTCTTGGTTTTACTTCTGACTCTTCAAGTTGCGGTATGTTCTTGTCGGCGTATCAAAATGCTGGTAAATTTTATTATTTTTGGTGAGTGAGATAAAAGTTGAAGTGGGATTTTCTTTTCCACCACACTTCGTTTTTTTTTATCTTTTGCTTCCTCATGTGATTGTCTGTATTATCCTTGGCTGATGTCACTCTTTATTTGCTCATGGACCCATCTTTCTTATATACATATATATGTGGCACACTTTCCCCTCTGACTTTAAGGAAAAAGTATCTTGGGGTATGGGGAGAAAAATGCGAATTGTTGTCTGTTTCTCTGTCCGCACGGGAATGAATGATACAATAAAAACTGAGAACAATAAATATTTTTAAGAGATGAAAAATTGTGTATGATATCGCATATAAGTGGATAAAAAGCATACTTGAAGAATACTGTTTATTTTCTTTCTCATTCCCTTGTTCAATTTTGACCAAGTGCGGCTATAGAGAGTCTGCCTGAGTGGAAAATTATGGAATTTGATATGAAAAACTAAATATTCTGCTGTGGATTTAATTTCAGGGGGTTTGGGGGTGTTATGAGGGTGCGAATTGGCGTTAAACAGTAATTTTATTGTGAAACAAAAAAAGAAGCATTTTTTGAGGATCAATAATAATGTTATATGGCTATGGTGAGAAAGGGATTTGCGTTTTGAATGTTGTGACAATCGTGATGAGGGTAAGGGTATGATTGATGAATTGACATTTGTGGTTGATTTTAGCGGTTGGGTTATCAATTGAAACTTTTGTGTGTAATAATTTTGTGTTTAACCATTGATATTCCCAACCATGCTTTATTTTCCATCAATACAAATTGTACCCCACAACGTATCAATTTTATGTGCAAATTGAGAAGTTCTATGTTCCTACTTTTTTTTTGCTGCCCTTCTCAACATTTCCATGATGGGGTATAGAAGGTATTTTTTTCCGGGTGAAATATGTATTAATAGAACAGGATACAAGAATGAGGTACAGGGTGGATGGCAGTGAAAAAGGAGGGTTTCGAAAGGGAGAAAAATGATTCCCTGTTTGCTTCACCTAGATAGAGTGAGAGAAATGTTGGCTTTTTTTTGTTGTTTACTTTCACCCGAGAGATTTAATACATTTATTACGTTCACTTTACGTGACCCGACCTAGCTCCATATTTATTCGAAAACCATCATCTCGCCTCCACACAACATAGTGCCATGCATATCGAATATTTTCTCCCTGTAGAGTTTGAGTGTGGATGGTAAATGGCAAATGGTGCTTGGGGCTATACACTGCACCTTAATAAGTGAGATTTTTTAGATTTTGAATTGGCTTTAATTTTTTGTTAGTCCACAAGGTGTCACAATACTCACAAAAACTGTCTATTGAATTATTTGGTAATGTTTTCCGGTTTTTAGTGTTGATTTTTTTCCGTTTTCTTTAATAAAGTTGATGTTTACATACTTAGGTCATATATACGCCATTTTGTTTTGTTTGAAGGTTTTTGCATTATCCTTTTATTATCCTTTATCGATATTGTGAAAAAAAAGACAAATTGTAGAACTTGTATAACCAAGTATAAATGATACGGGATAAATGGTAATCCGGAGAATTAGGAAAGACTATAAGACGGATGTACTAAAACATTCTGACCAAGTTTCAGGCGCTTCGAGTTTTTCATCAAATACATGTGTGTGGCCTAACCTTATCCTGATGCTACAGAAATCCCAACTTATTGGCCAATTCTGGCCACTTCTAGTCGATTTATTTCATCAAATAATCCAGTCGTTTATTGGTATCGTTCAAAATAAAGCGTCAGATAAACACAAAAAAGCCTTTCCGGCTCTTTTATGGCTTAGCCACAGATAGTTATAGGGCTACACAGATAGTCATATGCCGTAATAGAAAATTCTGCTAAGTTCGTTGTAGATCGCCCAGGAGCATCTCCAGTAGTATGGATACTTCTCCCGTGCTCCCGGAATTGTTGGGCGAAGCCTTTGCACTTGTAGTTATTATTTTTTATTACATGTGAAAATTATCTAAATCAGACATTCAGATCTTTGCACCGGGCGAGACTCATGACCATGTCACATATGAGATTAATATTAATATGAACTTAATATTAATATGAACTGCGAGGATAGCAAGTGTTTTATCTTTCTTCTCTCTTTCAAAAGAGTGTGAATTGTGCTGCGAGTAAACTCTGTGTCAGTGATTAGATTAAATTATATTGTAGATCGGTTGATTTCAGTTTTAGTAGCATCGTGCTAGCTTTACATGGTTCTAGTTCTCGTTGGTTTGCCGTCTGCACGCAAGCCTGTAATTGGGTCTATTATACATCCCCTTGCGGTAATACCCCTAATACAGGATTGTGTCTGTCTTGTCTACTTAGCTTACCTTTTGGATAAATTCCATCAGACAGGTCGACTTTAATTTTTACGAGTCTTCCCGAGCGAGTACCGCTTTACCCAGTAGCATCTGTCTTTATTAAGACCTTGACACATTTTCAATTCAATTTATTCCCTCACTTATGCTTGGTTGCGGCTGCCGACCGACTTCAGTACCGATTTCATCAGGTAAACGACAGAAACCACAGTTGTTACGTGGTAAAAAGAACAAGCATGGTGAGGGATGAGTCTCAGCTTGCAGAAACTAACGAAATTTTTATTACAAAATTTGGACATTTTCCATTACCCTGCTCTCTGGCCTCTGCATACTAGAGCAATTTATGTCTATATTGAAACAAATTGCTTACCGTCGTTGCGGGTGACTTTGCACGTTTTTCGCTGTTTTTCAACTTAACCCTCTAAAAGTGGCCAGTTAAAGTGAAAGGAGATGGGTTAATGAGTAAAATTATTTGTATTCAGTTTTTAATGAATGGATTTTGTGCCACTAGCATTAATTTTATAAAATTTTACTATGTTAAAAAAATCAAGAAAAAAGGCTTGCGCTAAGGGTTAAGGTGCGGGTGACTTTGCACTTTTTAATAAATATTAAGAAATCAACAATTTCTGATAATAAACGACAATGAAGATTTTCACATCTAAGTGTAAGATGCACGAGGTCTACAAGATCTCCAACATACTAAAATTTCAGCCCAATAGGATAAGTTTTAAGCTTTGACAGTTATTCAAAATGGCGGACAGAAATGTCAAATTAAGATGGCGACCATGCCATCTTGTAGATCTCGGTCGTTTTATCTTAAATTACCAAAAAATTGGATAATTTTTAGCCAAATATTTCTATAAAGCGTTAGAAAGATCATTATATGCAATTTTATAACATAAATCATGCGTTCTTAGGAAGATAATGGTGAAAAAAAAACTTAATAAAAGTAATGAACAAAATCGAAGTGGATTATTCTAGTCAGATAAATTTAGAATAGATTTGGGCAATTTACTGCTCTGAAATAGATTTTTCAATTGCACCTTCAGATAACTTTTTCTCGGAGTCGTTTTTTGACAAAATACCTATAGGGGAAATGCTCATGATTTTGTCCAGTTTCTTATTTTGGACACTTTGAGGATAAAATTGGACACTAAAAATAAATTGATTAAAATGATGGATTTTTATTCCAATATTTGATGAATAATGAATTCTATCTAAATATTTGTTCTTTTTGGAAGATTTTAACACTAAATACGTTAAAATTTGAATATGATTTGAGTTGAAATTGCTTTGTTGAAAATTCAGTGTGAGCAATTGCTTACGAGAAATATGACAGAACTTCGTGGCTTACTTCAGTCTTATTTAGTTTTGGTGAAGTACTAACAAAGTTTGTTCGCTGTTTTTGAGTGATATTATTGAATATTCATTGAATATTGTGTTGATTCACGTTACTGATGATTTGTACATTTGACCTGAAGTGAGATTTGCCTTGTGAATTATATTTTTCGTGTGAAAAATGGGAAATTTTTTAAGACATTCACCAGTGAGGTGATGATTCTTATTTTGGACAGGTGTTTTTCTCACGAAATTTCGTGAAGTTTTAGCTTTTGTGATGACTAGGTTGGACAAATGCCTGGAGAAACAAAGGAGCATCATCTCTATGAAAGAGATGTAGCGAGAAATGCCTTGAAAGGCTCCCGGAAAGGACAGGGAATGAGCGAATCCGCACGTACTTGGAGCACCGAAGTCAACTCACTTTAATGAATGATATGGAAAGTTTCCGGGCTTCTGTGACATTCTACGTTTCCCCTACATGAACAGAAGGAGGACTTGGTAAGATTGGTTCATGAAATGAAGAACAATGGGCATCCTGTTGAGGCGGATTAGCTGTCCAAATTTACAGCCAAGTTGGACAAATTAATAAACAAGTTGTCCAAAATAAGAGCCAAGGTCACCTCTACTTATCAATTCATTTTTAAACGTATTAAAACTAATTTTAATAAAAATAAGACGATAAATAGCTTGCTAAGTTTCTAAACAACCCTTCTGAAAAGAGAGTAACAAAAAAAGTCAATTAGTATTGAAAATATCGCACTTCAAACTTGGAACATCGATGCTTATAAGCAGACTGTCCAAAATTATAAGCACTTCCCCTACTAGGATTTCATTGACTATTACTGAAACTACAAGAATCAAAGTTTCAAATCAACTCAAAGTTTTCAGTGATATTTCACACTAATCTTGACAGTTTCTAGTAGTATTACGGGCCTTCTAGATTCCGTTTCAACGATGAAGTATCCAATCCTTTTGAGGATCATTGTACCTTACTTGGAACATAACATATCCCTATGTACTTTGACATGGTAGACCGGATCGGCGAAGACCATCAATAAGTGCTAGAATTAATGAAAATCTCACGAACAGCAGAGTGCAAAGTTACCTCCCGAGTGCAAAGTCACCCGCAATGACGGTACGCTTGTTTAGAAAAACTGTGAAATTAGAGATATACATTTTTCTAGTGTGTGGGATTGCTCGAAAACGCGCCGTGCGGTTTTTTTTTCATTTTTGGATTTTAGAGACTGTTGGCGCCACCCAGCGAGCACCAAATGCTAAGCTTTTTCAAATCAGCTGAAAACATATATTTTTTCAGCTGAGCTCTGCTGACCTCGAAGTTACACTAGCGATCGCAGTGGCAATTAGTCAAAGTTATTCTTTTTCCCCAATCGAGTGAGAGACTTTAATGCACTTGGTTTTTGTCTTTGCTGAGTTGAGTAGAAGCTAAGGTTAACCTTTTCCATTATTACAATTTTATGATTCTTACAATAACCACATTTGACATTAAAAAATAAAGAAAAAAAATTAAAATTTAAAAAAATCATATTTATAATATATTTTGAATAATATGTATTCTTAAACCTTTTCCGACCAATAAATTTAATTTTTTTTGTCTAATTTTATCAAAAAATATTGTGAATTCATTTATAAAAAAATATACTACACCTAAATTAAAATTGTATTGCCAAGAATTCTTGTCCGCTGTAATTTTAGAAAATTAATAACCCAAGAAATTCTTGGGAATTCTCAAGATATTTTGATATTTAATGAATTCTAAATTCGAGAAATATTGAAAAACTTCGGAACCTCATGAAAATACCAAGAAGATCAAGAACATATAGAATTTAGAGCCTCTATAATTTTTATTTAATGGTATACACAGTCTACTCAAAATTATTTGAAATGATTTCCAACAAATTAGCATATTTTCCTGACTTTAAAGGTATTTAAAAACTCTCTTCTAAAAAATATAAATGCATATCATTTTAATTTAAAAAATGAATCATCAAATTGAATAAATTTTTCATTTAAAAAAGAATACGTACAGTATTAAAAAAACGATAATTGTTAGTTTGTTATTTTACCACGATAATAAAAGTAGTTTTTTGCGTAAAAATGCGCTTTAGAAAATTTATAATCGAAAATTTATAAATAGAAAAGTGCAGCATATACTTTATGCATATGCATCGTGCACGGATCATACATTTATTTCACTTGTAAAATATAAAACATTTTATAACATAAAAAATATATATTTTCCGCATTTGCCGCAACAAACAAAAACGCTTTTATGTAAATTTTTCAACTTAAATTGTGATAAGACAATTATATTTTATTTTGTAGTATCCATAGAAATTTTTTTGTAGTATTTTTAAAAGGCATTATTGAACTCATTAACTTTCTCCGGACCGCAGCATATACTGTAAGCCAATTTCACTTTTTTTAAAATCAAAAATATCTTTGCTCAGAAATTAATTGAGGTCCTACAAAAAAATATTTTACATTTAGACATCCTTATAGTTTGTAATCATTCACAAGAATAGGATTTTTATCAGTTCTGAACATTTAAAAAAAAAAAACATTGTTTTCCACAAAGTATTCATATGCTGCTTTGTGTACTCAGAGTCCCAAAAGAGGCGAAAGAGTTAAGTGGGGGAGTCACAACTTTTAAATGGATTTTTTTAAATGCATCTGCAACTTTATTTACCATAAAAAAGTTAAAAAAGTAGAAAAATCCTGTTTCAAGATCAATTACAATAGTTGTGACCGACTGTGAGCATAATACATCAATGGCTGTTCCAGGAAAGATGCCAATATTTAATTGCGAAAATTGAGGAAAATATGCTTTTTGCAAAAGAAAAAACATATTTTTCATAAATAATGAATAATTTTATAACCCCCGACTGAATATTTGCTCAGAAAAAAAATTTTTTTTTCTCGGGAAAATAATGACGCAATTCACTAAAAATGCAACATTTTTGGTCGGGAGTATGTTTAATACTCTTATTTGACCATTCTCTATAGGCAGCATACCGCAGCATAATTCCTATAATAATATAAGTAATAAAAATCGTGATTATAATATCCCCCAAGTTGATAAATAATTTCAGGGGAAATTCCAAGTCCATTTTTTTTGACATTTTGAGAGAAAAAGAAAAAAAATGAAAGAGAAAATTTGCTGCTAAATGCTTCCTGGCGCCATCTACCGGCAGTATTTAGTTCTGCCATCATCCACTGCGAGCGCTAAACAGTGCCATTTTTATGTATTTGCTTAGCACTTTTTGTTCGAGAGCTGCTAATTGGCCAGCAGACTGATTCAGCAAAAAAATGCTGAAAATCCTATTTTATTCTGCTAACTGTGCTCGCTGGGCACTTGATATTGGCACCAAGGATGAGGTTATTTACCTGAGAAGTATAAATGAGTCAGCATGAGATTCTAATAAATGGGTCAGGAGAAGCTCCGGCAGACTTCTTGTAAGATTTCCGTACCTGTGGGAGTATATTGAGGATTAATTGGGTCTTCTAAGCCATATATCCGGCTTGAAGTGATCGCGAAATTTGCGAACAAAGAGCCTCCAATTATGAGATTGAGGTTAGGAATGATGGCGTCTTGGCGGGCAATTGATGAAAACTTTGTTGAGGGCAGAAATTTACCTATTCTGCATATCACCAGCAGATGTTTAGCAATAAAACACTTGATCTAACTTTAACACTTCATTTCTACTTTAATTTCAACAAAGATTAGTCTAAATTTGGCGCTCTTCGGAGCTTTATAATGCGGATGGTTATAATGAGGTGATGCAGGAGAAAGAGGGCGAGATCCAGTCCATTGCTTCTTTTATATCGTTTTTTCCCACGGAAATTGGGTGATGACTGTTCTTTGTAGTTTTCGGGCTAGATCGTCGAACTGTCCCAAAACATTCAACTACCCGACTGGCCGAGTTCTGATTCTAGCAGTTTATAGACACATTACGCATATCAATGCTTATTGGCGTTAACAGAGACTTCATAGGCGGACATTCGTCCATATACGAATGTATCGTTGAATCATTCCTAAAAACGGGTTTTCAAACTCAAAGAAAGGTTAAAAGAGTCCATCTAGAGAGCGTTTCTCAACCCAATGGTATCATATTTGGGCTCGTTGGAATGGTCTTGGTTTGAACCGGTTCTGATCGGTTCTGTATAGAGAGATAATGAAGAAAGATAATTCATTACCGGTAACTAATTGTAATGCGTAAATTAGCTTTACTGCTCCTAAAGGTATTTAGGACGATCTTTTGAATAATTTATGGATCGGTTCAAATCTGTTGAAAACCGGTGAACAATAAATCATGCGGAAGTACTTTTGAGGTAGAGCAGAGTTAGAGCACTTCACAAAGCTTGGAACGATTTACCACGGCTTTTTAATCTGCTAATTCTTTTTCATTGTGACTTTTTTTTCGAACGTATGAGAGAATGCTGGTTTAGTCGGGGCAGGATTCAATCCACAAACTTCGTACGTAAACAAAAGGTCGTTAGTTTTCAAATGGTTTAACGTATATTAATCCCAATTCGGGTAACAATTTGGTCAAATCGGTTCCATGGGCGTGCAAGTATGAGTCTACTGCAAATAAGGTGCCAAGTTGTAATCAATTTCATCACATTTCAAATGAGATGTGGTGAATGGAGAGTTGCCAGATGCAACTTAATTTGCATACCATATAGCTTTTTTTTTTAAACTCGGATGGGCAAAAAAAACGGCAAGTTATTGCCAAACAATCTAATATATTGTGAAACTTTGTGAAATTTTCACATGAGTTTTTTTTTTTGGACTGCAGAGGTAATTTCCACCAGGAAGAGGATCTCTTTCAATTTCATACAGTGTAACTGGACGACCCACGCGACTCTGACCGGACTTGGTGTGTCGTTCATTTCCCATTTTGTACGGCAATAGACGCGAAAGGGTGGGTCACATTGGGGTACGTACTATATAATCACACCGCAAGGTTTTAATGCGAGTGCGGGTTCACAGAATTTTCCTCTGCATTTTGCCTTTTATACAATTTTGTGTGCAAGTCATATTGTGGGAATGAGAGGAAAAATGAGCGAGCGGGTGGAAAAATCGATTTTCTTCTTTTATGCTATATTGAAAGTTGAAGCACCGTTCTCTGCAATTTCCCATTTTGATATATATATGTACATATATAAGCTACATAGTGTCTTTCTCTTTTCCCATCCTTTTCATCATTCAACCCAATAATTACGCTCTGTTAATTTTCCAATGAGATGTGAATGGAGAGAAAATTGGAAAATGTGCCAATGCAATTGTATATAACTTGTTTGCTCGACCCAAACACTAACCAAAGAGAGGGAAAAAAAGAAAGGTACAAAGAAAATCACCCAAACCAAATCAAAAAGAAGAAGAAGAAGAAGAAGAAAAAGAAGGTAGCAAACCAAGAAGAAGATTGCGAAAGGAGGGTAAAAAACAAGGGTAGAAAATTAGAGTTGAGTGGTGTGCAATTGAATTTACTTCCAATCCTCCTTTCAACTGGAATTTTCTCAATTTTTATTTGTACCATTGAATGGTGTTGTTGATTGTGGGCTGGAAAATTGGAGTAAACAGAAATATTTATCAGTCTGGGTTGATTCAATTGGGTAATTCTCTTTTTTTTTTCCTTGGAAAAATTCCAAAGTGAACATTTTTAGTGCAATTTGTGCATTTAAAGTTGCTATTTTATTTTCTTTGTGTCATTAGGGAAGGATATACCTTTAGGAATGCTAAATAATAATAAAGTGAAAGACATTAAGGGGTTGAGCTATGGAATGCTAGTTTAAAGTTAAATTCATAAAGAGGATGTATTAAAGAGTTTCACTGGTTTATTATGTTAATTGGGATTTAGATTAAAGCTCTTGCTTATACTTATACTTTCTGTTGATCTTCTTTTTAGTTTGTTTTGGATTTGCAAAATAAATATTTAATTCTGGAAATTGATTACAAAGTCTCTATTGTGATAAAGAGTTGACATTATTGTTTAAAACAGACAAATCAATTTCATCAACGCATTTGATGAAAATTTTCACATTTTAATATGTAATTAGGGGATATTACAGCATTCTTCGAAATAGATATCTTTTACCTTTGTATCATTGAGTCCGGGAAGCCTAGCTTAAAATAGGTCACGGGCAATGCATCTATAAAATTTTCGACTAAAAAATCAATAATTATGTGAATGTGTTGCAATGTTTTTACAAAATATCTTGTAAACATAAACTATTTCAATCAATTTTTCATGGTAATGGATAAAAATTTATGTTTTAGTAATATATACTAAATGAAGAGTTAGACGATTTGGGACAATGTGTTTTATCTTTGAGGCATTGTTTCAAAGAGCCAAGAAACGAAAGAATATTACCTATATGGTCCATAGTATACCTGACCTACAGGTATTGACTTTATTTAACCCTTTAGGGACGATTGGAACACCGGTGTCCCATAAAGAAAATAATTTTTCCTCACTACCCAAAGTTAGTTTTTTCTTATGTCTGTACATAATTGTAAAGTAGAAGGTTGAAGGAATCTACAATATTTTTTGCAAGTTTCTAGCTATTTGATATGTAGTAAATATTTAAGCAAAAAATGGTGAATTTTTAAATCCTCAAATTCATAATCGATTTCACTTATTTTTTATACTTCCAATTTTTTTTAAGCAGAACCCTTTTACCAATAAAAACTACAATACTCATACGTAATATTTTTCATTAAAACGAAAAATATTACTCATTGGTATTGTCAGAAAAATTAATTTAATTTTTGGGCTATTTTTGTCCCTATCGTTCATAGAAGCACAAAATACACCGAATCAGACTACGTTGGACTATCCAAGGTTAGATGTAAGACTTATCACTGATTATGTTTCTCAGTTTAATTTTTATTGATGATTTTCAGTCCGTAAAAAGTGTCTCGACGTTAAAGGGTTAAAAGATTAATTGAAGTTCAGAAACTGAATAGTTTATGTCATTTTGTCCCTAACATTCCGAATCTGGGGCACGCAGTGGGACAAAGAAGGGGATATTCCGGAAACGTGTTTTCTGATATAATTCCGCATTTCTGGCTAATAGGAGCTTCAGTCCTGCGTCAATGTACCTGAGATCTTTGTACTTGAGTGCATTCTTGAAAATAGTAGGTCCTCAACAATTTTTTTTTAAACATTTTTGCGAATGAAAGATGGAAATTTTCTAGAGAAATACAAAAACTAATTTATTGAAGTATCGGTCCTTGATAGCTGCATATTTTCGTCAACTCTCTGGCAATAGGGGGAAGTGGAGCACCTTATAACTCGGGTAGCCTTGAAATTGGGCTCTTTTTTATACTATTTTTAAATTAAACTGGACCTTATCCTAATATAATTGAGTTCAGCAGACCAATTGCGAGGCTAAATTACATCATGAGCAGGCTCAATTCCATTTAAAAATAGGAGAAAAAACCTAATTTCAAAGTTACCGATTTGAAACTTTCCCCTACATAGATACCTCGACGATAAAACGAGACGTCATTGAACCAAATCGATTTATCTACCCAAGTTTTCATTTCTTCAAAAATGGCGAACTGCTTCCTAGGCGCGCTCTGAAAAATCGACCAGAATAATTGTTCATCGGAAGGAGATAGGTCTAGAGAACAAAGCGAAGGTAGTAACACATTTTATTGTTGGATAATGAGCTGGCGTGATGGATATTCTATGGGAACACTTCCGGTAATCGCCAGTGGAAATTTATTTCACCTCAAGAAGAAAAACAAATTTTCTGTCTTGCTCAGAGCTTTCGGTCCGGATGTAGACCTTCTTCAGTGGTCGACTAGACTATGTTTTTTGATTTCCTGAAGTTCGTTATTTTTGGAAAAATACAGGATCATCACCAGCAGTAATCACTTGGGAAGGTGACTTATTAATCTGACTTATTAGTCAGAAAAAGCGCCTAATCATATCACATCAAAGCCACAATTGCAAAAAGAAAATTTAGAAAAGTAGCAAGAAAACTAATTATCTAGTAAAAACCTTCCCAAGTGATTACTGCTGGTGATGATCCTCTATTTTTCCAAAAATAACGAACTTCAGGAAAGCAAAAAAACATAGTCTAGTCGACCACTGAAGAAGGCGTACATGGGACTGGGAAATTTCACCCGAAATTTAAAGATTGATTCACTATTAACCCATTCCTTACCATTGTATTATACATCATACGCAAATTGAGTGATTTTTGATGATTTATTTCCGGGCAATTTTTATCCGAATTGCTGTCGGGAATGGATTTTTAGTAACGTTAGTTATTCAATTACTTGAGGAAAATAGTCCGACAGAGATGAAAATACATTTTGTTATTATTTTCTTGCTTCGCGAAAGGTCATTCAAAATTTTTGCTCAAAATGGCGGACGGAAAATCCGACATCTCGTCGAATTTGTTAAAATTGGCCTCTTTCCTCTTTCCCGATTTGAATTCTAGTTCCTAATTGGTGTTCTTGGATAGTCACTCTATCTAAAGCAATAGAATTTGTATTGAATTAATGCACAGAATTTAAATTCAGTGACCGTTAAGACGTGTGTTTGACAGAGGCTCCCCGCGCCCCCATATGAGATAAAAAATTTTTCTTTTCAAAAAATTCATCTACTAATCTGTAGGAAACTACCCACCCGGCAAATTCTGCAGAATTCTGCAGAAATTCGTCAGATTTGAATTACTAACTGCCGAAAAATCAGCAGAATTTCTGCAGAATTTTGTTCTAAGGTGGATCCGATCGTTGTATGAAAATTCTGCAGAATTTTCTGCAGAATTTCTATAGAAAATTTTAAAATTATCGGCAGAATTTCTTTAGAGTATTTAGATGATTTCTACATTTCTTCTACCCTTTCTAATGTTTCTAAACATTATTTTAACTACATAAAAATATGTATTTCAATTTATTTAAAATTCAATTTTTATTCAACAATTTTACGTGAATATTCTCTTTTTTACAATATTATTATGATGTTATAATACAATATTATTAAATCAGCCGTAATAGAAAATACGAAGGGGAAGGAAATGGTTAGAAAACACGAAAGAAATTCGCGATGCTCACGAAGTCGCACGACTATCCCGAAGCCACACGAAGGATCCGATTGAATGACAAGAAACGTTAAAATTTCAAAAGTGCAGAATTGCAGATCGAAGTTTTGCTGGGTAATCCCAAGATATGAACATTCTATCTCAAGTATTTCTGGTACATTGACTGAATGGGTTAACATAAACAGAAACAATTTTTAATGAAAACAAATCAAGTTTCATGAAAAACACCGAAGGAAAACGTCTTGCACTTCACCACAAATCGTAAGACTGCTAGAAACACAATCGATCTGTCACATTTTTTGTAAGACTTTCCACACTGAGTTTTTACAACGCAATTTAAATTCAAATTATACCTAAAATTTAACGGTCTTTGTGTTAATACATCCTAAAATGAATAAATATTTAAAAGCAAAATGAATTTATTGACTATTCGAAGATAACATATATAATTTTAATTAATTTATTTCCATGGCCGAAATTATACTCAAAGTGGCCGATATTAGAAGCTGGTCGAAATTTGGCACACTTCCCCTAAAGTCTTTCCCAAAAGTTTATTTAAAAAAAAACTATGTCACATGAAATCAAATTACTTTAATTAATTAAGGTCCTTAATTCACTGAGCGGACTATAATTTGTTTGATTCTGTCAAATAAGCCTTAACTGAATAGTGAGCAATATAGTACTCAATTTAATAAATAGTCTATTGAGTCCTTTATTAAACTTGACGTTGCAAATCTCTAAATCGACATCAGCTTTAATTAGGATGTTGTTAGAAGTTATCCGATTTTCTTTCTTCTAATTGTTATTGTTTTATTGGGTTGACTCACTATATTCTTGAACTGTTTTGTTGGGAGACAAAAGAAAACTTTTGTAGTATCAGCAAGGATTTGGATGTGAGAACATGTTGAAGTTAAATATCTCAATTTAAAATTATAATTTTATCATTTAGATATCCTTGTCTCTAGTGCCTTCTTGCTGTAAGCTCAGAATCGCATTTGGCATACATTCAGAAAATGGGTTTCGTGGGAAAAGTATGCATATAGGATGGCCGGGGGGAGGGAGGGGTTGGGGGCTGTGGTACAGGGAGCAAGATCCTGCATGAGGAATACTAATAATAGGCAAAATTGTGTGTTGTATCTCGTCTCAAGTGAATGGAATTAAATTTTATCTCTCTTGAATTCGTTTTATAGGCAATGGATAATCCTATTACATGCTGTTATTCTGCCTCCCATGTACCACGTACGGTGTGTCCTCCCTGTGTGACAGTCGTTTATTGAAGTGAAGTGGGTGGAATGGGTGTGACTGTGTTGGGTGAGAAAAAGGTGGTTCGAGGACAACGGCAAGACTCTTGTGTGAAAGCTCCCAACACCTGGGATATTTGAAAGTGTTTGAAGAACAAGAGTATTAAAGGGGGGTAGATTTGGCTACCTCTGGGAATGGGGTTGACTCTCACAGTGTGATATGTTTATACATATATTATTTGTGTATTTTATGGACTTGGTGAGAGAGGATATGGTGTAGAATCAGTGTTATGAAAGGAGTGGATGTATATTTGTTGTGCATAATACCATATATATATATGTATAATAATGGGTCCAGAGATGGGGTGTAGGTTGTTTATTAATTTAACCACAGCAAAAACCACATACCACTCTGATATTAAAGCTCTTCGATGTTATTAGTCTATCCTCATAATTGTGTGGGTGGCATCCTCATCGACATTGCACATTGCACAAAACCCAAAATGCGCTCAATTTTATTACACCCATAAAATATAATTAAAGCGAAAGTTTGATGGTATATGAATACCTTTTTTTTCTCTCTCTCCCTCTATGCACAATATACACCATTTTCACCCTGTCCGGTTACATGGGAGAAAAATGTTTTAGTGCAACTATGGGGGGATGAAAATGTATTTTGCCAAATTGGCATTGGATCCTTTCATATAACTTGATGTTTTATGTTGTTTTTTTTCTGGTTGGTTGAATGAATATTTTTTTCTCTCACTTTCAGCCCCATCCTCTGTTAATTCATTAAAAAAAAATTGTAATAAAAATCCACAAATAAAATTTATGACTTTAATCAGATTAATATGAATTTGAATAATGTTTTCACTATGCAGAAAATGGAAATGCAGAAGTTCATAATAAATTAGTTGGTTATGAAATAGTTGATGCTATCAGACAGGTATTATGTTATAATATGAACAAATTATCGGGATGACAATGCTGATAGAAATTATCATTGAATTTTGTTTGTGGAGTATTTTTTGGAACAAATAGAGATCATGCTATTTTTCCATGTTAATATTTTATTCACTCTCTCTCTATACCCAATGGGTGGGTGGGAAATTTGATATAGCCGTAAAAATTGGGGGATGGTAAAGCTTCCCAATTTTTCGGAATGCTTGATTGTTGATAATATACATAAATTAATAAATTTGTGTAATGACATCTAATAGGAAAGAGAATTATGCTTACGTGCTTTAACGTTTCGCAAAAACAATTTTAAAACTCCATTTTTTTATGGTTTACCCATATTAAAATCCGATTTAAACCGCTATATGGTTCATATAAAAAATTATCCAAAACAGTGTAGAATTAAAACAATTGATTTTTGGAGAAAAAAAAATTTTTCATGTTAAATCTGGGCAGTTAAAAATCCCATGTGGAGAAGTTAAGCGGATTTGGCTACGGTAAAAGTACTGGCTATTGTGCGTTCGAAGAATAAAATTGAACATTCGTTTCAAATAACATTGGATAGTAAGTGTATTCTGTGACGACGTCGAGTTTTGTTGGAACGTCCACTCCCTCTCAACAAAATATTAGAAAAAAAAATACAAAATTGACAATGTCATCAGAAAAATTTCACGATTTAAGCTTTTTACCAACCATTTTATCAAGGAAATTGAAACGTAACTTTGATTAAAGAGTGAAGTTTGGACCTTATATTCGATGGTCAGTAATCCGGTTCAGTGAAATTTGTTTGCTTTTTCAGTGAAGAAAGCTAATTTACAGAAAAGGGGTGGCAAAGTGTCCCAGACTTTGCGAAGTGCTCGAAAGTACTTTCTCATTATTTACTGTTTACCTATTCTCTATAGTTTTAAACCGATTTATAAATCACTCCAAAATCCCACAAAATAATTTTAAGAGTAATAAAATAGATTTTCGGACAAAAATTACTTATCGGTTCATAACCGGTTCATTACCGGATCACAAGCGATTTCACCGGATTTATAAATCACTCGAAAGATTGCCCAAAATAACTTAGGACTAATATAATAGAATTTCGAATAAATATTAGTTATGGGTTATGAACCGGTTCATTACCGGTTCGAAACTGATTAAAACTGATTCAGTTCTGTCGAAAATTCCAAGACCTTTCCAACGAGTCCAAACATGACCCCATTCGCCTGATAAATGCGCTTTCTGGTGTCTTTTTAACCTTTGACCTTGAAAAACCGTTAATAGGAATGATTCAATGCTATTTTCATATATGGTCAATTGACTAACTATTAAAAAATTGCTTAGTCGGAAGTAAGTACTTCCGTTTTATTAAGCACTTTTTAAGTAGTTCTCCTAATTCTTATTAAATAAATATTTTTAATTTCACATTTTTTAAAAAAATTTCTCAAAGAAAAACTAAAAAATAAACATTATTGCCTAATTGGTAGGATAATCACATTGTTCTTTGTAATTGTTGTTAAACTCAAAACCCTCCGAATTTTTCTGTACAGAAGTAGAGTTTGGCAAAGAGAAAAGCCATTCGAAAATCTATTTGAAAAGCCAAAAAGAGACTTTCTTACTTCTTGATAGTTTCGCAAGGTAGCTGAAGTACATCCTGTTCGAATTTCGAAGTACTCAAGTCTCAAAATGTGACCGTCTTCACATTGTGTGAGGAAAAAACAGAACAATGACGTTTACTGTTCTTCTTCCATTACTTAATCCTCTCGTTCAGTAATAACCTTCCCGATTTGAGAGCTTTCTCCGGTTCAGGTTTTTCCTTTACCGATTCGAAGGTAAATCCGAGAAAACTTACCTAAAAACCCATTGGAAGTTCGAACGTTTAAACTGACGAGTTACACAAAAGTGAGCAAGTTCATGAAATGGATATTTATCCAAATAAAATTACACTTCAAACGATCTGCCATCCTGAAATCTACAAAATTACACAAAAATACACATTTTGCAGTAAACGTTTGCACGCAGTGTTGTTGACATTGTTGATGATTGAAGTGTCAAGAATATCGAAATTCGAAATAGCAGAACAACCACCGCTATAGCGGCGGGTACGTGAACTTGCACTTTAGGCTTCCGGTGGATTTTCGAATAGGTTTGGCTTGGCTTTGGAGTGGCTTTGTCTCTTCGAAAGGTTATTACTGAACGGAGTCATTAAGTAATTTCAGATGCACCTGGAACATCAGTCGGATGGAGTTTCCGCCTTTTTCCACCTGATGACACTAGTTTTTGCCACAGATAATTCCTTAAGCTTGAGTACTTAATTAAAGGACTTTTTTATGCACTTGGCACAAGCTATTATTTAAGGGCATGAACTAAAAGTTATTTTGAAAATTTTGAAATTTTAAAGTTTTAAAAACTAATCTAAATTTTGAATTTACTGTAAATTGGTCATTCAGTAATCTTTGTGCAGAATTACCATGGTATAGTACCTGTGTTTGTGGTTAACTTATTTCATCTAGAAATATGTTACAACTTTTGAAATGGCCTAATTTTTTTTTCATAATTTTGACAATATAACTGAAATCCTCACTTTTATTTATACATTGCGCTCCAGGGGAAAAATTTATTACTCAATTGTGTTGCATACTGTAGCTTTGGTGCAGAGATGGTGCTTTTAAATTAGCTTAGTTGAATAGAGAGGACTTTGTGCTTTTTTATCTGTGTAAGAGCTTTTGTTTTTGTTTCATTTAAGCGCATTATGAAAGGAATGAAAAGTTTACCATTTATATTGCTCCTATTTTTTTTAATTTCACCAATTTTCTCTCTATTTGTCCTGTCTACAGCAGAGAAGATACATATTAATGTAATATAATATGAATTAGTCCCAGACGGAAAATTCTATTTTGTTGTGTTTGAATTTGGGCAAATGTGTATGCAAGAAAAATCTCAACTTTTCTCTCCATAAACTTTTTTTTAATGTGTGCTTCAACTAGAGGAGACAAAAAGTTATGGATGAAAGTATATAGAGAAGAAGGAAATATGACTCCTTTGAGATGAATTTCCATGACAGTGAAATTTTCATTCCCTTCGTTCCTTATGTAAAATAACAATTTTGGTTAAAGTTGTCTTGAGTGACGTGAGTGAATTCGAAAAGAAAAGAGAAATTAATTAAAAGTTTCTTTTTGTCAATTTTTCCATTTCTGTCTGTAGAAAGGATCTCTCAACCACAAATTATAATTGTTTTATGCAAGAATGTCTCTTCATTTAAATGATATTCAAATAAAAATATTTAAATCACTTTGAAAAATCTTTTTAAAGTACTCCTACATTTCATGCAATCTGACTTTTTTTATCTTTATGCAGATTAATAAATATAAATTTAATTCTATAACACTTTGTTGGTTGTTTATGTAAAAAATAGGCTTGCTGTAAATTTTCTATTATGCCATATTTTGTAACTGAGTATATGATTCTGTAGTTCTTTTTTGTGAAATTTATCACAATTTTTCTGTATTGACATATTATAATAATTTATGGGTTTGCAAGAAAACAAAAACAGTCTATGAATTTTAATTAAAATATTTGGCAAGTTTGTTAGTTGTTAAAACAGATTTTTTTTTGAATACTGTGATATACAAAGCAAAATATGTTGCTGGATAAATTTGGGTTTCCAAAATTTGTATTTAATTAAATCTATAAATCTTGATTAAATTGCTAATTATCGTGAAAGCTATTCATGCTACAATTTTCACTTCCTATCTCTCGGTTAAATTGCGATAAAATATAGATTCTCACACCACTACTGCGGAGGAAAAGTGTGTATAGTGCTGAATCGAGGGATTTTGGGTTTTGTAAAGTTTGGGGATGAACAACTGATAAAAACATTGAAATTTTCACTGGGGGGCTGAGGTAGACCCATTAATACTGATACATTGAAATGCGTGGTATTTGTTTAATTTACATTTTTGGTCAATGAATTCATTGAATTGGAAGTAATGCAATAGGTGTCAGAAAATTCGTTATGCTTCAGTGTCATGGAATTATTTGCAGAACTGACATTTATGTGGGAATTCTTAACATTTTTCCCCGGGACATTTTTATAAAAATTATTGTTGAGCTTATTTTTGAGATCTCTTTAATTATCAGCTTTGTTCTCGTTGTGATTCTTTCTTAATTGAATATCATTTCATTTTTCATTTGACCGCGGGCTTATTATACTCAGGTTAAAGTTCCATGCCATCAGAAGTTTCCTCTTGATTGCTCCCATCAAGGTTTTCATAAGATCTTCACTGCTGTCCATGACCATTTTATTCACATTTTATTCAATTTTTCTTGAAGTCCCCGTTGTTCTGGACAGGTTTGGTAGTCTTCTTCGGGACATTTTTGAAGGTAGGCCAATATTTCTCAATAGGACGGATATTAGCGGTGCCTGGGAAGTTCATTTCCGTAACGGACATTATTCTTCTCATAGGGTAACTTGGGGTAATTTGGAATCATGTATAATTTGGAACTTTCAGATTTCAGGACAGTTTTGGATTTCAAAAGGAAAAAAATACAAAGATGTACTCTAGAATGTAAAGTCTTGTACTTCTTCGTGGTTTTCTTTTCCACTTTGACCATCTGAAACAGTGAGAAAATTTTAAAATTCCAAAATAAACATGATTCTGAATTACCCCATCTTACTCTACCATTCTTTGGTTGCCTTTGAGTAATCATACGATGCTAAATCTGGCCAGAAGATCGGGGGTACGCCATGGCTTCTGTATAGAGGCAACAGGCATTTTTGGAGGCACTCCGTAATATAAACGCGTGCATGTGTTCCTACATGAAAAACGCCTTGTTCTTACGTCCACATGTGCAGATCGACATTGTTTCAAGTCTCTTTTCATGTATGTTTTATCATCCAACAAGATGCACTCTTCAACACTACTAATTGTCTTATCGTTCATCCTTTGTGTTCGTCTTTGGCCGTCTGACTTTGTGTATCCGTGTGATGGGAGCTGATTAAGCTTTATACACTGAGAAAAAAAGAGGGTGCGATTAACTTTTTCCCTCATAATTTTAACACTTTTTAAGTGTAAAAATATATCAACATTTTTTAATGTTAATTTTACATCTTTTAAGGGTAAAATTAACGTGAAAAGGGGTAATTTTAACCCCTAATACACCTAAAAAGGTTAATATTGACACCGATTTTGAATCAATACTGCAGGGTAAAATTAACATTTCCGGAATGTTATTTTAACTTTTTCGGATTTCTCTCAGTGTAGGTATTTAGTCAAACTTTGTGTTTGATTTTGTCCAAAGGACTGGGAGAACTGTCAAATTCCTCACAGATGTCGAAGGATTCTCTTTGTAATGATTGATCACATTTTTTCTCCAAAATTGAATACTCCGGTTATTCTGCATTCTGGCTTTTGAGCAGTGGTTTTGATGTCGAGGAATCGAAGAATCACCTTCCGGACGGTCTTGCGTGAAGTATTCGTGAGTTTTCCAAAGTCTGCGTAATTAATTACAGGATTTTGGGAATGTGTTAACTACAAGTTCCTCTTTCTTCTCCATTATTATATCGTATTTTAGTGAAAATACATAGAAGTTGATGGGGGTTTTAGAAAAAGAAAACTGCAAAGATGATCTACATTTCGACGGCTCCATTCCATACTACACTGAGAAAAAAACAGGGATGCGATTAACTTTTTTCCTCATAACTTTAACACTTTTTAGGTGTAAAAATATATCAACATTTTTTAATGCTAATTTAACACCTTTTTAAGGGTAAAATGACATGAAGAAGGGTAACTTTAACCCCCAATACACCTAAAAAGCATAATATTTACACCGATTTTGGATCAATACTGCAGGGTAAAATTAACATTTTAGGAATGTTATTTTAACTTTTTCGGATTTCTCTCAATGCTAAGTCGACTTATCCTTTTATTTCTCCAAGAGATATGTTGTTCCTCTGACCGAGATGTACAACTGGTGAAAATTTGATGGTCATCCGATGTCCGGGTAACGAGATATTCCTTTTTTTTTCGAAGAAAAAAATTACACAAGCAGCATAGGAAATCGTCAACTTCAAATGACTCTCATGAAAAGTTGTTAGTATAGTTGTTATATTCTCTGATCCTTTACTGCTAAATTTTACAGGGGATATTCTCGACGATTTGCATGAGTATGCTGAGAATGAGACCCTTTCATTGTAACTGGCTTTCTGCGAATATTAAGATTCGTAATTCTAAAAACGATTTCTCCCAAAAAAACTATCCAATCGATGAGCCCATCGTCGGAGTACATTTTAGTTCCTATTTTAAGTTTGGGCTCTCTAAAACCGTTTTATTTGTCGAAAATTATACTGATTTTTATTTGAGTTTTATTAGCCGTATAACTCTGATTTAGACTAATCCAATTTGGTAACATACTGGAAATTACTAAAACATCACAAACCAAATCATTATCAATTATTATCAAATATTGTTTTTGAAACATTTGACGACTGGATGTGAAATGCTATAACTTTGGTTACCTTTTTAACATGTTAACTTTCTCTTAGGGTTGTTACAATGTCCTTTTAAGAGCCTGGACCTGGACTTCTCTTCCAGACCCGTTGTCTTTCTGTCAACTCTCAATATCACGTTAAGCTCTCCGGATCCGAATGTCTAAGGTCACTGTTCCTTACTTGCTTCCATTTTTGGGTTTCTTTCATACTTGTTTCTTCTAGTTTACTGCTTGCTAGCTTCATGTGCATTGTCTCAGCTGACATTCTGGTCGATTTATCTGAACTAGCTATTTTAGCGTAATAAAGATGGTTGTCCCAATGTCTGATTCTTGATTTCTTGTCTATGCTTCTCCTGAACTCAGTACATACCGTTCCCTCATTTGGGACAAAAGTCCTCATCAAAATTCGCTTCTCGAAGATTATCATACCACACAAGTTTTTAGTTTAAATAAATTCATTTTCATTAGGGGAGACTGGGGCAAAAAGTCACAAAACGGATATTTTATTTTTTTACAAAGTACTCGAGCGCCCCAGAAATTTCTAATTAGTTTTCTAGGAAATTTACCGCTCTACAATTTTGTGAAAATAATTTTCTTCTATTTTGTAAGAAAATACGTTTATCGAGCCGTTTTCTAAAAGGTAATTTCGTGACCATTCTCAAAAATGCTGGGGCAAATAGTATCAAACATGGGATATTATCATATTTTTATTCGCTTTATTACGGGCTTTCGTAAATTAAAAAAAAAATAGCTAGGTGACATATTTTTATAGAAAATTTATTCTTCTACACCTTTTTAAAACACAGTTTTCTCTATCTGAACGAGAAAAGTGCTTTTCAAGCTATTTAAGAAAAAAACACACAAGAGATTGCTAATCGTTTGACCAATGCAAACAAAAGGCGGCGAAACATGAAAATGACGTTTCTTCTCGCCGTGAGACATCAGAAATTGCTTCGTTCTTTGTTACTTTTTGCTCCATACCTTTTGTTACTTTTTACCCCAAGTGGCCATTTTTAATAAAAGGATTTCTGGAGAAAAGAATCTTTGTAAAATTCTAAAATAGATAGTGGTTTCGTATTCAAAGAGTTCAAATCATTTAGGAAATATTTACCAGTGCATCAATTTTGGAAAATTAAGGTCAAAATTGATATCTGTTTTAAGTAAAACATTTCAAAAATAGGACTAAAAATTTCAATATTTTTTATTTCTGAATTCCTTGCTCGAATTCTAAGAAACTTACGACTTTGAAGAAGGTCTATGGAGGCCATCTATGGAAAAAAATTTTAGCCGCTATCTCTTTTATCTTGGAAGATATTGAATTTTCAAGCTTTCAATTTGTGACTTTTTGCCCCAGTCTCCCCTACTTACCGTTCCCTCATCAAAATTCGCTTCTAGAAGATTATCATACCACACAACTTTTTAGTTTCAATAAATTCATTTTCATTATTGCTAGCCTTGTTTGAGAAGTAGCGTCTGCCGCCCTTTTAGTCACAAGTTATTTATAATTTCGTAAAGAACCGTTTTTATCGTTATTTTTCTGAATTTAAGATTTTTTTTTCTTGTGAAAGTCTTTGAAATCGATATTTTTCACATATTTTCAATTTTTGTTTTGTGGACTTACTTTATAAATTGCATTTTTGTTTTTAGTATACCAGTACGCCAATTTAGTAGTTTTCGAAATATCACCACAACTCTTTCGTTTAAGTTGGCTGACAAATTACTTTTTTGATAGAAAAAAAAAACACAATTTTCGTATGCCTAAACTATTTTACTACTTGAGAACAGGTAGTCTAAAATATCTGTTGGAAGTAAAGAAATGTGGAGTACGATTTATCGTACAGGAAAAAAAAAGGAGCAGCCAGATAAATGTTGTCCCAGAAAGTGGATTGTTGAGGAAATAAGGGTTGGTGTTTGACTTTTTGAAAATGTATGCTTTGAGTGCCGTATTATGCTCTTTTTCAATTCTATCCTTTCAACTTTGTTAAGCAGTGTCATTTGTAAATAGCATAAATTTATGTTTTAACATGGTGTGTGATTGCTGTACACAAGACAATTGCTATTTTTTTTGTCTGCTTTTGTTAAGGGTTGATTGTTGGAGGGGTTGTGCATGGAGTTGTTTCAGGCTATGTTGAAGAGAGAAGAGTTGACAGAAGCATCATAAGTTGCTTCTTGTCATTTTCTCCATCCTATCCACCCACTCCTATAGTCTCTTTTTTTCTCTCTCTCCACTGTGTATATTTTGGAGCCTGGGATGTGTTTTCCTGTATGTCTCGTCACCCTCTACTCTCTGATATGTTTGGGGGTGATTTGCTTTGGGGATGAGTTGGAAATTTTCTCTGGGTGTATTTGAAGGAATATGTGATAGGAAGTCAGTATAAATGGAAACGGATGTTTTGTTGTTGGCACTTCAGGAAGGGATGAGCTCGACTAACTTATTTATAGTTTAGCGGTTGGGGTTTGGGGGTATTTGTTGGTAGTACTGGAACAGGCAAATTGGACGAATAGATGAGATTTTTCTGGGCGAGAGAGATAGAGAGAGGTGGGAGGGTCGTGCGGGTACAAGAAAGTGAAGAGGAAGGAAAAGTTCTTCAATGTGATTAATTGGGTTACAACAGGCGGTGATTTTTTTTCCATTCGAGATTTGGTGTGGTTGTTGTTGTTGTTCTGGGACATTGTCGGATATTCTGCATAAAATTTTAATGATCCTGCTGAGCCTGATGCTGAAAATGTGTGAGATATATACTCCATAAAATGACTCGAGAGAGTGCCAATTTTTAATCCCTCTGCTTCGCGCTTTTCACAGGCGCAAAACTGTATAACGATGGTTACGGTTGGGTGGTTATGCGAAAACAGGCATGGATGGTAAGAAAAGCAAAATGAGGGAAGAATAGTACTTTGAGAGAGAGATGATACTGAAAAGGGTATGTCAAAGTGAGATCCTATCCCGATGGGAATCGCTAATTTCAATAATCGCAGCTCAAATGGGATCGTAATTACAAAGCTCAGAATAATTGATAGGCTCTTTTTATCAAGGATGACGGTATTTTGGTGAATTAAAACTGATTCAAAAGGAAGTGATAATTAGAGGGGATGAAGAGTGTCTTAAGATGAAATATGATAATTATTTCTAAATAGCTATTTTCCTAACCCTTTGTAGAAAAAAAACTGGGCCATTGGTTACCCTAACAATGCTGGCATTATATTCTATAAAGAAATTAGGTCTTTTCGCAAGCATGATTTTTCTTAATGAATATTGATTATTATCTTCTGGCCTCTACACGGTAAATTTATGTGTATAGTGAAATAAATTGCCTAAATTGTCGAGTATGAACATAAATATCTCTTGTGTGCAGAGACTCTGTTTGATAAGTCAATTCCTTTTCATAAGATTAACGGGATAATTGAAAGTGGGGCACCTTTTGAAATTGGGATTTTTCATCTATTTTTATAAATAAAATTGGGCCTTATCTTGATATAATTTAGTTGCACAAACAGTTTGAGAAGCTAAATTATATTACGATAAGACTTAATTATATTTAAAAATAGGTTAAAAACCCCAATTTCAAAGGTGCCCCACTTTCAAAGGTGCCCCACTTCCCCCTAATGCGTAACAAGTCATATGTATCAAGTTTGCTTAAAGGATCTTCAGTCGAGACTTTTATTTTGAAACCTCAATTTCAAAGCCTTAGGCCGAATTATGGTGCTATTTCAATGAAAAATGAACACGTTTTTTTTTAGCACTTCACTGTTCTTAAGTGCTTCTACACATTCAAATTTTCTTTACATTGGTACGACTGTTACGACTGTTTGGTGGTTTTTAGAACACAGCAAGGACTGGGGAAAATTAGTCGAGACAGGAACCACCACAAAGGAAAGTCGATAATGCAGAAACACTTCAGAATAGTAAACTGCTAAAAAACATGTTCATTTTTCATGGAAATATCACCATTATTTTTTCCTATCATTCGGCATAAATAGTCTTTCTTTCTTTTCGAAATTTTCGAATTTTCGAACATAGTAATTGAAGAAGCTGGATTAGTATGGGAAAATACTCTCACTTCGAACGTTCATGCCTTCGAATAATGTGAATTTATTTTATTTTTCCGAAGAGATTTCCACATGATCATCATATAGGGGAAGGTTTTGCACCTTCGTAACGTCGCAGGTTCGTAAATGTTGATTTTTTTCCAAGTTACTAAATGAATATCATCCATGGACATATATTCTAATAGCTAATCCCATATCTCACATTTCTTGACAAACTTGGGAGCCTAGGCCTTTTTTCCTGGGTTCTAGAAGCAAAAATAAAAAATGGGCCTAAAATCGCAATTCTGATGTGTATTATTTTATGCATTTTTTCACGCTTCAAGAGTTTTTTCGAAGAAAAACAACATTCCAAGTTATAGAAGGTTTATCAGGATTAATATTTTTCCGTGAAAATCTTTCGCTAGAAGGGGGTGGAATTGTGGGCGAAGAAAAGTTCACAAAGATTGCCTTTAGTGCAGGTTCGTAAAAATATCAGTCAAAATCATTGACTACCAACTCTGTGAATTCCAGACTGTTTTGGGACACACTGTGCACGACGCTCTGGATATTTTGACCCATCCAGAGATTCCACTGAACAAGTTGACAAGAAAATTGTGATATTACAACGATTACAACATTTTTCAAGAAAATCTCGAAGAAAAACACGCACTTCCACATCAAAGTGAGACTTCATCAGATGTTTTTGTTTCGCTTCTGTCAAATCAAACATTAAGCCTAAATCTGCTTATGGTAGGTGTGATTCTTTCATTGCCCATGCGGTGCGTTTTAAGCATTTTTCATACAATTTGCTTTGTTTTCAAGCGGAGTTTTCCACATTTAAATTAATCACTGGTAATTCTAAGAATCACTAATGTTCAAAAAATGTTCTGTAAGACAGATTCGAAGTATTAGAGAAATTACGAGGATTACAATAGGTGTGATTGCTTCTTTCTGATTTGTGCAGTGATGAAACTAGACTGTTTAAGGTAGATGTGATTCTTTTGGTTGCCACTTCGATGTATTTCGAGTATTTTTCATAAAATTTTCCTTGTTTTAAAGTGAAACTTTCCACATTTTATTTTAAATTGATGGCTGATCATTTTTGAAATTAGTTGTGTCCGAAATATGTTCTGTAAGACTGTTTGGAGGTGTCAGAGAAAATCCGAGGATTACAATAGGTGTGATTATAAGAGAATCACACCTAACCGAGCTCAGAACTGACTGTCAGAATGCAGGGAAAACATGGTTTTTCGAGTGTCAAAAAACATGTGTTAGAGAAATAGCTTAAAATTGATCTTTTAATGCGTGATACCTTCTACAAACAGTGAAAAGAAGTTGATGAAAGTTCCATCTAATAAGTGATGCCCAAATTTTTGTTTCCGGTGTAACGTTTCCGGGGAAAATGAGGCCTGCAGGGGTTGGAAAAAATGGTACGAAGCATTCCGGTACCGGATACATTCGTAAAAAATGCTACTACATTTTCATTTTCCTGTAGAGGAAAATCCAAGGACTTCCAGGAATTTTGTGAGGCAGAATTATGAACCCAATAAGTGAGAGATTTTTTTGACATAGTGATATAATTGATTCGGTTTGTGTGGCATTCAGTAAAAAATCTTAAATCTTGGATTCCTTTTTTAGTATGAAGGTTCAAAACCTTCCCCTAACTATCAATAATTGATAATAAGCTAGCTAATATATTTAATGGAAATGTTTAAATTTCTTAGGAAAACTTAAAGAAAGTGCACATTATTCGAAGGCATAAACATTCGAAGGGAGAGTACTTTGCCCATATTGATAAAAAGTGGCAAGCGAGATTTTTCTATTTGAGAAACCTTTAAAAATGCCTGTATATTGTAAATATTTGTGCTTGGTATACGATTACTGATTGAAGTACTAAAATATTGTATTTTTATTTAAGAATATAATCGACAAATAAAAACAGTAAGGGGTTTCTTAACTTGTACTTTAAGGCTCAAAGAATATTTAGAATATTCATTCTTTCCCGTTTTAATACAAATTAAAATGTGGTCAACCAACAGTGAATTTCGAAATACCCTCGATCAAACGGATCCTTAATGTGAACTGTACCTTATGATCAATATTAGCCTGATCAATATTTGCTTTATAGTTTTAGCCTTAGTAATTTGCCGAATACGCCTATGAGGCTATTATAGTAATTCTATAATAATTCTAATGGAATTCTTATGCGGTGCCGGTCAAAATCCCTAAAGCTAAAATCCCGAATGCCAAATTCTCGAAAAGCCAAAATCCCGAATGCCAAAATTTCGAAAAGGCAAAATCCCGAATAAACAAAATTCCGAAAGCGGTAAAATCCAGAAATGTCAAAATTTCGAAAGCCAAAATCCCGAAAACCAAAATTTCGTACGCTAAAACCGCTAAGGATAAAATCTTGAAATCTAAAATTCCGATAGTCACGAAAACCTAAAATCCTAAAAAAAAACCCCGGAAAATCCAAAATTCCGAAAATCCGAATCCCGAATGGTCAAAACTCTGAATGAGTTGAAATTATTTGGAGGATAATATCGACCACTCAGAATATAATGCGACTAACTCGATTTTTTGCAAAATTCGTTTTTTTCGCTTTTCGGATACTCCGTGACACCCTCTACCTTCCCTGTGAATATTATACCTGAATATAAATTATTTCCAAAGTTATAGCGCTTTTTCTAAAAAAGCAAAATCTCACTCATTTTTCAATTCAGTCAGGATAAGAGCCGCATAACTCGACCGTGTGACGTCATCATTTTGCTTGTCAAAAGTATCCCGGCTGATTTCACGACAATAGATAAGCTATTATTTGGCTGCAAATATGTATAGTCTTCAATTTGGTAATAACTAGTCAATAACTAATATTGTTAATAATAATTAATAACTCTTCTATAAAATAAAAAAAAATGGATCAAAAACTAAAAATTGGATATTGAATACGACATAGGCGTAAAATGCTAGTATTTTTATATGGAGTTTGACAGCTGTAATGGACATTTGAATGGCTTATATTTTATAAAGACCAAAGAAAATTTCACGATTTAATCCAGAATATAAATTTTGCGAATATTGCAATTATTTATGAAATATTACTGATATCTTGATATTTTTTTGAGGTTTTCTAGTATTGCAAGTATTGCAAACCTGGATAAAAGCAATAAAATGCTAATTTATTATGCATCAAACTTCTCCTTGGCGCGAGAGCTCATAACCTATTAACTTTTAAGAAATTTTGTTGCTTGAAAATTGGTTAGAAATAATAATAAGAAATATGTGAAAAAGTGAAAATAATAAAAACTAAATAATATAAGACCTACAGGTGGTGTGGTTATCCGTCCTGGGAATCCTACTTCACTGAAACACTACCTCTTGGTTCGATAATTATATCTTTTTATTAATCAATTTTCACATGAAAGTTTTCTACATTTTCTTTCGGATAATTAGCCGCCATTCCAAACTTCACTTCTTCTACTTCTTCCTCTTCCAGTTCCCCATCCTAGATACACACCAACTGATCGACATTTTCCCATCACTATAGTTCCCACAGGGTAAATTCTGTAATTGTCGTGGAATTTTCACGCTTGCGTTTGAAACCTGTCAATGCCAATCGAACTTTTGTTCTCATATCACATTTGTTCGATTCGAAAATGCAATTAATTGATTTTTTCACACTTTAAAACCCAAATTGGCATTTTACTTTAATTTCAAGTGATAACACTAATGTATAGAGAATTTAATTAGCTTTCGTTTAGTAGAAAAAAATAGTTGATAACTTTTTTATTATGTTAAAAATTGAAAAAAAAAACTAAAAAATGGGCGTAAAATACCAAATTGACGTAAAATGCTACCTTTTTATACGTAGTTGGCATCCGAAATGGACATTTGAATGGCTTATACTATATAACCTAAAAAATGTTAATAATTTTTGATTTTTGTCACGATTCGAAAAATACGTGAAAATAATAAAATAAATATTAAAAATTAAGTAATATAAGACCAAGAATTGATGTAGAATGGTAATGTAAAAAAAAGGTGAATATTCACTTTTCGCTTTGTTTTACTTTTTCTTTTCTTTTTAAACTATATATGAGAATTTTAAAAATTTACAGGATAATATATAGATATGAGTTCTAAGATTCTTGCCAAATTGTTAGAAAAAAGAAAATTCAATATGTAAACAAATAGTATAAGGAAATTCAATAGAAGTTGCCTTTTTGCTACGAAAATCTGTAAAAATTCACTTTAGCATTTGTTGTCAATTTTCACAAAATTTATATAAAAATGACTAGAAAAATGGGAAAATATTTATTGAAAAAATAATTTATGAGTCCTAGAACTGCTGTAGAAGTTTTACGGAAAGAAAAATATTGAAAAAATGCTTTTTTGTGGAGAATAATTGCACTGGCATTTTATGCCAGTTTGGTGTTTTACGTAATTTTTTTGGCTCGGGTTTTAAAGTTTTAAAATGTCTTGAAAAAATTACTTATCAAAATTAGAATACATAGACAGTGATGCGTATGGGGAATGATATCGAAACAATTTTGACAAGTGATGCGTGACCAGCCGGGTCGCTTGGCAGCGTGGGAAACTCGAGTTGTTCGGGTCTTATCCTGAGCTTTTGATATGACAGCTCAGGAAAAATATGTTACAACTCGGAAAATATTGTAATAGTTATTAAAATACACAATATTTTGTGAAAGTTTTATGGAATTAAGATAGCTATTATCGAATCCTTCCGTTTGATGTACAATATTAGGAAAGTGAAGTTAAATTAATTGATTTATTAGCAAATGCAAATCTCAGCTTTAAATCGCTCTCCTGTAAAGTTGGCCATTCGCGAGTTAGTCGGATTATATTCTGAGTGGTCGATATGTTGAATAATTTTCCAAAACACAAAATTTTCTATTGCCTCTAGCAAACGCAGATCCAATCGTGGGAGTAGCTGTGAGACTTTAAGAATTCGGGATTTTGTCCTTCAGAATTCAAGGCCATTCGGGATTTTGGCTTTTTGGGATTTTGATCGGAACCTTTATTTTGTGATTTTTTTTTTGTAATCGAAAATTCGAAAGTGTTTTGATCGTTTCGATGATGCATTTACCACCACAAACTAGTATTTTTTTTATTGTGCTTTATTTTCCATTCAAATAGTTAAATTTTGCTTACTTAATGTGATTGAAAAACTTTTTACGTAAATTTTGCTAGCACCCAAGAAGATGTTATCTCGCTTTATTGGTTCAAGTTGGTAAATCAGTGAATGGAAGTTGTTTAGGCAAAATAGTATCACTTGATTGTGTCAATCTATAGGGGCTTTTCACGATGTGCCTGTCTCTATTGGTTAGTTTAATAGGGTTGGTGTGGATGGTAGAGGTGGTATTTTCTGTTAATTAATCAAAGTACTATTTCCGAGAATCACCCACTTTGAAATTTCATCTTATGTGTACAAACTATTTGCTTTGAGAGACAGAGACAAGGGAACATATCTTTCTCATGGAAAATTAGTGTCTCTCTTGTGTATGGATTTGATTATTAAATGTGGGTAATACTGGGTATATACACCAAGTATCTGGTAATACCATTAAGGATGCAGAGAAGAAGTGTGAGGAAGGTGTCTCTGTAGTGTGTAATATGCTTGAGCGATAGGGCTGAAAAGTCAGGTTGTGTGTTCAGGTGGATGAATTGAGTTTGTTTTGAGTTGGGAATAACCCCCAAAAAGGGAGGCTTCAACATTTTTCAACTTACTTGAGGTACTTTCTCTCATATGATTGCATAAAGATGAAGAAGTTTCCCATGAGATAGGTTTATTCTGGGTATAGTCTGTGAAGCTGAACTAAAGTTTTTGCTTAATCAAAATGAATGACGAAATCCCATTGTGGTAAACAACAAACTATAGCTATAAAGCTTGAGTTGTTTTGGAGGCATACACTCAAATATTTATAGAATTTATAGATACCTACAATTCGCTCATTCTAAATTACAGGGACACAATTCTTTTTTTTTAGAAATATATTTTAACTATTTGAAGTACTGTTTTAGACGTTTAGTTGGCAAAGAAATCCTCCTGAAGATGACACTTGCGAATACAAAACAGTTTCTATTTTAGAGCGTCTGTTTATGTTAATGTATATTTTATAACATCTACGTCAGATTAACGCTGGGGAAAAAACAAAAATAATGTTTTGGCAGAACTTTAATAATATTTTCTATCTAATAAGGGGGCAATCATAATGCAATAATATGTAACCAAACATATCAGGGTAAAGTCCCCAGTGCCCATGCTTCGTAAGATAAACTCTTTCTGGCTGACAAAATTGAAAAGCCACTATGAAACAATCTAATACCATCAAGAGACTAATCAGTTAAGGATAGAAACTTGAGGCATTCGAGAAATATCGTTTTAGTCGCTTTTGAAGTTATTCAAATTACCTCAATTTCTTCACACTATTTTTATTTGATTTTGTAAAAAAGTGGGGATAACACGAAAATTATTTGTCATAACATTCAATAGAATTATTCGGCTTTTTCCTAAGCAGATTTCTAAACAAGCATTACAGGTTTTTCCTTGCAAAGAATACACAAAAGAAAATAGTTCGTGAAAGTTTTCGTAAATGTTTGTGGATTCCTATTGGGGATTTACGAAATGCTCTTAAATCGTATAAGCAACAAAAAAGTTTGTAAAAATTTGTATTTTTTTCACAAATATTGTTCGTTGTAGCTAAGTATATCACTTGACGAGAATTTTATGTTCTTTTAGAAACATTTGTTTGTAAATGTTGATAAACACACAGAAAAATGTTTGTAAAATTTTGTCATTCGTTTGTAAAGTTGGGCCAGATAAACTAAAATGTATGAACAAATGCAGGTAAATTGCGAATCATGTTTGTGAACAAAATACAGACTTCTACAAACTTTTTTTGGTTTATACGATTTATAAGCATATCATACGTCCCCAGAAATTCACAAACATTTACGAACAATTTTACGAAATATTTTATCCTGTGTATGCCTTTCAATTTTAAGCGTTTTAACCTCTGCTAAAATTTTTATGCAGAACTTATTGCAGAAATATCATAAAAGTTTTGGTAATCTAAAAAAAATTAGAAAGCGGATACTTGCATGAAAAATCGGGCGCTTTACCACTCAAATGTTTTCATTAATGTTCTTTTGATTTCACCTCATGGAGAGAATGATACGAAGATAGAAAATCGATTTGTGATATTTCTAATTATGATTATTCTTCTTTTACTTGAGAAGTAATAAAAAAATCTTTAAAATCCTGTGAAAATTAACTCCTGTTGATATTTGAAAGACACAAGAGAATTCTATTATTGTTTATCTCCGAAGGCCAATTTTCGATCTACCTAGACTTCTTAGAGCTCAAGTAGACTCATTTTGATCTGACTGACAATTAGAAACGTTGCATAATAATTTCAACAAAATTTTATTTTGATTAAACAATTAATGGAAACAAACTATTAGTTTGAAAATTTTAGAGATACAGTGGGACCTCGATAGAGTCAACCTCCGATATTGTCAATCGTTATTTATAGAGTCAACAGCTATTTTTTACTTAACGGATTTCGATAGTGTCAACTTGGATCCAAATTGACTCTGATGAAGTCAACTTTTTTTGTATTATTGAACTGATAATATTATATGATTTTATTATGATCTTTTCGAAATAAAAACCAGTCTTATTGTGTATCAACGTAACAATTTGAAGACACAAGAACAAAAAAATTATGTAAGGACATGGTAATTTTGTGATAAAATTCGTAGGTATATTAACCGTGTAATCAATTTTCTACAAAATAATTTTCTTTATGTGATTTTAAGCTCTTTGACTGATTGAAAGTTCTCTTGTCGTCTCTCTCTTGTCTTAAGACTTTTTGATTAGGTCTATGATCACAATGTAAGGAAATTTGAGCCATTATTAATTTGTAAGTGAATAATATTATGGGAAAAACAAAAAAATATGAACTCGAATTACAAGAAAAAAAACGTACAGGATGCTATATTTTTTGAGTATAACATAGTGAAGAAACTTTTCTAAATTTACTTCCTTAAAAAAATGTACATGATAAACGATCATAAAAAGTACGCTTCTAAAGCAAACGTGTAAATTTATTTTAACTTACATTTTCAATTTAAAATATCAGTATCTCAAAAGAAAATTTGGATCAAAAACAAAAATAAGCAACAGAAAATTAAAATATTTAAGCAAATTCATTAAAAGAGAAATCGCCTGTGGGTATGCAAATTTTCTTGATGCATAATGCCATTTCGCGCATTTTTTTCGGTCCTGAAGATGTGCATAATCCCGGGACTGAGTGTATTTACTAATAATAAAAATATTCTTAAGAGTCATTCCTTAATCTCCAACTTTTTCCTAAGACTTTTTTGAACCAAAGCGACCAAAGGGTAGAATTTATTGATTAATTTAATAACATGTTCTACTATTATTTTGAATTTATCAATGATCTAATACAAATATAAAATAATACCCCTTTATATCAAAATTTCAAATTTTAATTGATTTTTTCGGACTCCGATAGAGTCAACGAATCTAATGGAGTCAACAGGCCTGGAAATAATTAGCTGACTCTATCGAGGTCCCACTGTTTTTATGAAAAAGTACGAAACGTTTCTTGCAGTTTATTCACAATTTGACAAGTATGAAAAGTTATAGTCACAAGTGAGTCCTTGAACATATTGTTTTCGACCGGAATATTACCCTTCAACAAAACGTTGTGTAGTATGTAGGGTAAAATTTGGAAGTCCGGATACTGAGGAATTCTGCACAAACCAATTTGTTTGGAAGTTTGGTTTATGATAATCCAGTAATAATTCAGTAATCATGCAGTTCTAGTAGTTTGGTCGACCATGTAATTGGTGCTCTTGTTAATCAAATTTTATAATGGTTGTGAACAATCTAAATTGCTTTGCCTGGAATTCTTCATTGTCCGAAATTTCAAATTTTATTTTGCAATATAACTGCTCTTAACGAGTTATGTCCCTGTATTATTAAATGAACGAATATGTATATACTTACTTGATGTATAGTTTCATCATAGGGTTTGAGAGCATTTTACAATCAACTTAAAATTGACTCCATTCTACTACATTCTATTACATCAAACTTTCTGCACTCCATTGTTATAAACCAAAAGTTTAAATTAACAGCAAGAGGATTATACGTTATTTATTTTTTTTTGGTACTTTCTCCATCCAATACACCATAGAAAAATCCTATATGGGAAAAGTCTCTTTCTCTCTCTCTTTTCCCATTTTCTGAAAGTTTTCACTCTTACCGAGTGAAGTTTGTGAAAATGTGATGGAAGTTTGGGATTGAGGTGTGTATCAGGATCTAAGCTCAAGGGGGTTGATTTATGTGATAGTTGCGTCCGATGTTAGGGGTGTTTTGTGTTACAATTAAAACGGAAGAGAAGAAGATGGGTTGAATGGTTTAAGAGGGGTGATATTTTATGAGTGTGTTGTCTAAGTAATTGTATGATGTTGTGTTGTCTTGTTGGATGTGGAAATTAGACAAATAGTTTTATTATTGAGATGAATTGATATTGAACATGGAGTTTCGACGGATTCCCAGATGTAGTTGGCACATTTCTTATTTTGTCTATATATAGTAAGTATTACATCGTGACAAATACGCCGAAATCAGAGAGAGATTCCTTTTGGTAGAAAGTTTCTTCCATTCAACGTTTGTTTTGTGCTATGTAAGGAATCAAGAAAGAGAAATTGCCAAAATCCCCCGCAAAATTGGGAATCAATTATTCAATTTAAGCCGAAATTGGGTAGAGGGAAAATGTTTAAATGTCAAATTATATAAATTGTTAAATTTTCAATCGAGAAAAAAAACTCTACCTTTTCAACCCCTAATATTGTTTTTCAACGCACATGCGGTATTTTCCGAAGTGTCGATATATTAAATTGGAAATGTGAATCATGAAAGGTGGGTGTTTTGGTACATGTGCTACTTACTAATTCATAATTTATTTGATTTATTCCACATCACACTCTATAATGTATTATACTTGTGCCAAGATGATTGTAAATTCGTGTTGCAGCAAACATGACGATATGATGATTTTTTTGAATTGTAGACATACTTATTAACTTTTCAATTTACTTTTTAAAGGGGGTGTTACACGTTTTGTCGGGATGAATTGTGTTGAAAAGGTAGTGTCTGGAAGAGAAATTGAGAAAATTGCTATATGTTCAGGGTGTTTTAAGTACAAATTCTCCCTTCTCACAAGTCATAAATCAAAATCAAAGTTTGCACTTTGCTTCACTGGCTGATTTTCTTTTTCTTTTACTTGCGTCCACACCAAATGAATAAATAAGTAAAATAAATAGCATAATTTTACGATGGATTTTATATCTTCTCTCTCTCTCTTTCTGTTTGGGTCATGAGAAAAATGATTTACTCCCATGAAAATGCAGCATTTGAAGCTATATTGTTTCTTCTGTGCTTTTTGATGATTCTATGCAGTATAGTGTATTTGCTCTAGGATGCCACTAAATTGATTTTATACAGAAAGATAAACTTTGTTAATTTAATTAAAGTCATAGTTTATTGATTTCTGTACTGAATTTCATATAAGTATTTTGAAAGTTATTGATGAGAAGTTCTATGTAGGAATTTTATCAAAAGAAAAACAATAATTAAATGCACGCGATTGACATTTTACTCAAAATCTCTTAACTTACTAAAGGCAAAAATAAAACGAAATGGGCAGTAAAATATTGATATTGGCTAGTAATGGCCTCAACACACTAGAAAAATTTATGTCCATAATTGGTATTATTGTGGGAACTCTGACAGTCATTCCTACAAATGCGTAAACAATTCATTTCAAGAGAATAATGCGGATAAGGTTCATAATCCATTCTTTGCTGTTTCATAACCGATTTAAACCGCATCAGACTTGTTACACTGAGAAAAAAATGGGGCTGCGATTAGTTTTTTGTCCTCATAACTTTTACACTTTTTAGGTGTAAAAATATATCAACATTTTTTAATTTTAATTTTACACATTTTTTTAAGGGTAAAGTTAACACGAAAAAGGGTAACTTTAACCCCTAATACACCTAAAAAGGGTAATATTTACACCGGTTTCGGATCAATACTGCAGGGTTAAATAAAAATTTTCGTAATTATTTTAACTTTTTCGGATTTCTCTCAGTGTAGATATTTCAAGACTTTTTGAAGGAATGAACTAGATCTTCGAAAGACAAAACTTAAGGCTAAAGGTAACTTTTGTAGATATTTTTTTATTCATACATTCATTTCGTTATCAATAAATTATCGAATTGGTTTTGAAAACTTATCTTCATGCATCCGTTGCCAGATTAGTGCTTTTGTTGGCCTTCGAAACTAAATGATAGAAATGCCTTTCATCGTAACGATCGTAACAATATGTTGTTTTATGCTGGAAAATGAAAATCAAGATTCACTGATTCATTTGTCACGTTACAGGTGTTGCGGATTTAAATATTGGTACACCGTGCATATGGGATGTTATACGGTAGGGTAGAGTCAGTACTTTTTCGCCAGTAAGCCCTTTTTCGCCACCTATTAAAATCACATTTTAAGAGAATTTTGAGTTCATGGAACTACGAAATGAGCATTAAATCTGGTATTTTAGTCTTATGAAAAAGAAAACCATATGTTCTTTACCGATTAGATTATTTGCAAGTAATTAAAAGAAATTCTCGATAAGATGAACAATCACAAAAAAAGTATAGAGTTCTTAAGAAATCTGTCAACGCTAAGAGAAATTGTTATGCATTATTTTACGTTTTTTCTGTACGGTATTTGATATTTTTTCACTGAAAACCAATCAGTTATTAACTAACCTGTGCTGTAATATAATTTTTAATAATGTTCTACAACAAATTAAAGAAATTCGGATTTGGTGAAATGGGGCTTACTTTTTTCTGCTGCCTAAGTACTTTACACCACTCATTTTTCCAAACGTTTTACAAGTGGCGCACCTCGCGGATTATAGTCGAAACAGTCGTGATTTTCGATTAACTTTTCTTTCGAATAAAAAATGCGGAAAAATGATTTGAAATACTCTAATAATTGTCTAATATTGGTGTTAAATATGAAAAAAGTATCGTTCCGTGTATTTTTGAAGTTTATCGAAAGTTGCTGTTTCTTAAAATTCACTTAAAAACAGGTGACGAAAAAGTGCTTACACAATGGCGAAAAAGTGTTTACAAAGTGGCGAGAAGTACTGAAACGTGTATTGTTGCAGAGAAAGTAATTTTTCAACTAGATACCCAAAAACTCCCGCGAAGTTTCCTGGTTCAATAGAGAGACAATGCTTAAAAGCATCTGCACACGAAATTTCATTTTATTTCGACAAAAATTATGAGAATTGCAAGGGTATCAAACCTTAAGGTGGCGAAAAGTACTTACTCTACCCTATTCATCGATAATTTTGATCAATTTTCCATTTTTTTCTAACTTATCAGAGCCACAGATATGGTTTTGCCCTAAAGTTACATTGTAATATAGTAAAATTTAAAAAGATAGACAATTAAGTAACTTCATATTGATTAGTGTGCAGAAGTCACCTTTCATAGTGCTCCAGTGTGTCCAACTTTCTGTATGTCCAACTTTCCGTGTATCTTACTTTCAGAAAATTACCTTATACATACAGTGAGTGTCAATAGTTTGTTGCCTAATGGATGTTTGAGAAATCAAGTGAAAAAAATGATAGAAAAAAATACTTTTCCAAATTTTTCTTTTTGCAGATGAGTTCCTTGTAATCCGTAGATATTATTTACAGTTTTCAAAAAAAAAAAATTAATTTTATTTCATATCAAAAATAATTGTTTTCCAAAAGTTGGTCATTTTTGAAAAATCAAAAGTTTGTTGCCTCATTAAAAAAACTAATTCAAAATGGTGAAAACGTGCAACCAACTTTATGTAAACCGGTTACATTTTGAGCTTATGTCATTTGATAGGCAAATGGTGGATTTGTACATTTTTAAGGCTGTCAATGGTAAATATATAGGTGTAAGAGTGATGATAAATAACAAGAAATAATCAGTTTTTTGATAATTCATAATTTAGGTTATAATGGCAAATTACAAAAAGTTGAAAGGTGGGATATTGTCCAGAGATACTGCTGGAAGGAATCGGCGTCACTTAATTGCCAAATTTTATGGAAATTCATGAAAAGTTATACATAAAATGGTCAAATATTATAGTTATGAGGCACGAGTACATCTGAAAAATGCTACTGGTAGACCCAGGGTTTCGACTCAGAAAGTCGATAACCGCATTGTACGTATCTCTGATAGTAACCCCATGATGTTTGCTTCAAAAATTCAGAATCGGCTGGTTACAGACGGCATACAGGCTTCAAAACGAACCGCAATTTAATGAAAGTGGTAAGAATAATTACTTGGTTTGCAGGTTTCCATTGGTAAACAAAACCAATCTGGTTAAAAGGTTGTAAATTCACTTGGAGCATGCTAAAAACGTAAAAATACAACCTCTTACGCAGTTTGGTTTTGCTTACGAATGGAATCTTGCGAGCCAAGTACCTCTTCTTATATTTTCTTTCATTTTGAGTTTGATTTTCGAAGCATTTGAAGCCTGTATGCTTTCTGTAACCAGCCAACTTTGAATTTTTGAAGCAAACATCATGGGGTTACTATCAGAGATACGTACAATGCGGTTATCGACTTTCTGAGTCGAAACCCTGGGTCTACCAGTAGCATTTTTCAGATGTACTCGTGCCTCATAACTATAATATTTGACCATTTTATGTATAACTTTTCATGAATTTCCATAAAATTTGGCAATTAAGTGACGCCGATTCCTTCCAGCAGTATCTCTGGACAATATCCCACCTTTCAACTTTTTGTAATTTGCCATTATAACCTAAATTATGAGTTATCAAAAAACTGATTATTTCTTGTAATTTATCATCACTCTTACACCTATATATTTACCATTGACAGCCTTAAAAATGTACAAATCCACCATTTGCCTATCAAATGACATAAGCTCAAAATGTAACCGGTTTACATAAAGTTGGTTGCACGTTTTCACCATTTTGAATTAGTTTTTTTAATGAGGCAACAAACTTTTGATTTTTCAAAAATGACCAACTTTTGGAAAACAATTATTTTTGATATGAAATAAAATTAATTATTTTTTTTGAAAACTGTAAATAATATCTACGGATTACAAGGAACTCATCTGCAAAAAGAAAAATTTGGAAAAGTATTTTTTTCTATCATTTTTTTCACTTGATTTCTCAAACATCCATTAGGCAACAAATTATTGACACTCACTGTATTTGCGGTTGCATCAACTGCAGATACAGCAATTGCAGTTAACTTAGTTGCAAATCCAAATAATAACACTGTGCGACAAAAAAAGTCAAAATTTGTAATTTGTCTTGACGACAATGTTATTTATTTACACGTTAAAGAATTTGTAACAGTGTATGCACCATATGTCTCTTCAGAGTAACAACTTGTGGTGCAAAAGGACAAAATAGCAAGTCCAAACTGTTGTCCGGTTTCTTCATTTCATTGTTTGCTGAAAAGATAGAAGTTTCTTATTTAATACTGGTGCTTCTGCGTGATTTTCAGTTGTTAGAAATGGGTAAATTTAATTAAAATTAACCTCAGGATAAACATCCTAATTATTGCCTTTGGACTCAAGGTTAATCTGTGGTATTTGCAATCTGTATGAAGCCAATTTGAGAGATTTCCCCTGAGGTTGATGTTTATATATATATTATAGTCTTTCAACGCACAAATAAATGATCTTTAGAACATTTTTCATTGTCCTCCTGCGAAGGTACAGACATTTTCGCTGTGTTCATATCTATGGCATCTGTAGCATTTGGTTTCAAAGTATAGTTTAGTAATTTATTTTCTCCCAAGACAATGTATTTTATGTTTGTTTTTTTTTGTGCTAGAAAGGGGGTGTCGGATAAAATTAGCATAATTAATGTACTGTGTGATTTGAATTGTATTTTCTCTTTTGGTTGGCTTTAAATTTCCCTGAAGGAGAGTGGTGAATTTATCTTGTGTGAAAGTCAGATGGAGAAAAAAAAGGGCGATACGAAAAGAGTATCATTCATTCGTGAAGCTTTTCATCTGAAAAGTGTTGAGACTTTTTTCTTCGATGACAGGGTGAAGGCGGAAAGTAAACATGAGGGTGGAGTTTTTCTGTCTCCCTATCATATATACAACATTTTGTCCTTCTAATTTGCTTTCAAGCAATGGGCGTGAGGTTTAGGGGGATGATGGGAAGTAAGAGAAGACAAAAAAAAAAAAACGACATGATGGTCTCGTAATTTCCATTTCATTAATTTTTCTCCAACCCTCCCCCAGGGGGGTAGGTGAACATTCCAAGATGGGTGGATGGTTTTCGATTATGATAAATAAGAGAAAAAGAAGCTACAAAGTTATATGAATTTCCACAGTAGAATTGCAGTTTTTGGGGTTTGAGTGAAGTTGAATGTTTGAAAGGATTGAAATTTGAGGGTGGTGGAATTAGTTTAATGACACTGAGTGAGAGAGTTAATCTAGATTAACGACCCTAATCGATTCGGGGGTTGGTAGTAAATTTTGGGATTATGGTGCATTTTTAACGGTGCAAAAAGGACCTTTCAGCTCAAATAAATTTAGCTGAAGGTGACACAAAACGGAGGAAGAGAATAGTAATAAAATTTAACCCTCTCTGCATTGATAAATTTTAATTGTTGACAAAAATTTCAATGTGCTCCATTGACGTGATTTTTCTCCATATCTATATTCTATTCTATACAGTGAATTTTCCCTGAAATTTCTATATTAAAGGTGCTATATGGGTTTTTCTCCAAATGACTATGCCATCTGGTTTTTATTAGCTACAAAGTTCATTTGTTTCCCTGAAAATCTGTGGAACGTGACGCTTGTGAGGAAAAGTGTGGAATGTGAATTGCAAAGTGTGGAAGAAAATTTATCCAAGACTCAGACTGTTATACTACTTGGTGCACCATTTTGTGTCTCGACTAGTGGTGAATTTAAACTATACTGAAACTGTTGATTCAATTTTGAGTAAAAACAAAACGAAAAAAAATAAGTTTAAATTTGTATGTACTATCATACATTATTTAACACTTTAATTTTGTGACGAAAAATTTTGGTGGTGAAAGAGGGACAGAGAGAGAGAGAGAGGCTTTATGGCAACCGCTCACTTAATTGGCACTTTCATACTGTGCGGAATTTCCATTCGAGTGTAATTTTTTCCATTTATCTCCCTCAAATACTGAAAAATTGCAAGAATTATTACATTATTAATACACATTTTGTGATTTTTTTTTGTAGAGGGTGGTTCTGGTACTTGTTTCTGGGATAATTGGGAAAATGACTCTTGATTGTGTAAAATCTGCGAGGGCTTATGTTCTATGTACAGAATGATTTTCACGCGGAAAAATTGGCTCATTTTTTTAGGGTGGAGTCATGACTCATGGGTACATTTGCTTCATTCACGGGCGGAATTTAGAAAACTTCGAAGATCGGTTTCGAAAACCAAGTTAAAGACATTTTGCTCCTTGGAAATTACAAGGGGCCAACTCACTTTTTGGCGATTTTGAGGTTTTAATGCACTCAGACAGAGAATTTATTAAAATTTCAGATGATAATAAATCAATAAATTTCGTTATTAGAAAAGTTTTTCAAAATTTTACTCTTTATGATTGCTTGCGCGGTTTTGTTTGAAGTCAAGGGGCACAAAATAGATTTATCGTTCAAATTTTTGTGAAACAAGGGACTAACTCAAGCAAGTTGATCCCGTGTCATTCTAATTTCATGAAAATTTGCGCATCATTTAGAATGACAAAGAGCTAACTCATAAAAAGAAACATATTTTGAAAGGTAAAAATATGTATGTTTCGATGTTTATAATAATGCTCATACAAATAGAAAAGAATTAAATTATTTTTATTAACATTTTATTAACTTAATTGAGATAATTATTTATACAAAGTTGAATCTTTCATGCTGTCTCCTGAAAAATGGCTCAGATTGAGTTGGCCCCCTTGTAATTTCCAAGGAGCGATTTGTACTTCTTGTTTTGTCCACAAGGTGACTAAAGTACTTCTTGTTCGAATTTCGAAGTGTCTTGATTGTCAAAATGTATCTCTTTTTGCTTTGTTATGGGAAAAGGTACAACAACAAGGCTCGTTTCATAAGTCCCCTTATAATCATTGAGTTACACTTCTAACAGCTACTTCATCGCAATAAAAAGATTGGGCTTTTTTTTTTAACTTTTTCATTGCCTTTCGAAGAAGGAATCCTGACGCTTTCATTACTTTCGCATCTGGAACTCAGTGAACGCAGCGCTTCTAGTGTAGAAAAATGTCGAAGATGGGAAATATTTTGAAGTCTTCAAGAGCAATGGTCTTCAATTACTCACATTTACTTTACTCATTTTCAGTTAATTTCAAAAGTTTTTGCAAAGTTTTTATTAGTTAAAACTTCATTTATTTTCCTGACATCATCTGATAAAAAATTATGGTCAATGAAATTTCGAACTTTTTCGAACACTCTGATACGGAACTGTCAAGAAAAGAACAATTTTGACCGGTCATTTTTACTCTGAGTTCAATGGGTTTATATTTAGCAAATTTGATTATAATATAATTTTTTAAGGAATTTTGTCTCATAAAACGTGGAAAAACATCTAATAAGAACCAAAATTGATTTGGTGATGCGATTTTAAAAAAAATATTTTTCCATGTGTAAAAAATCAATGAGGACGTAAAAAAGCAATGGATAGGTAGAAAAAACTCAGTCTGTTTGCTGTCAACACGATAATTATTAAATTTTCTTAACCATGAACGAAAACTTATTTTTAAAATTCGAAACTGAGTTTGAACTCTTCGAAAATTAACGACTTTTTATGCAAATAGAGTCCCATTTATCTTTTATCCAAAACACTATTTTGAGAATTAAACTCCAGCTGTGAATAGGAACAATAGGAATAATAGCATAATGAAATTTTTTGATATACCAGGGTATGAATTCTGGGATGGTCAGTTTTTCACGTGAGAAATTCACGGCTCTGAGATTACCATTAGTAAATTTTCGTAAAAACTTTCATGTAAATTCTTAGATAATAATAATGCTTTAATGGCAAGGTATGAGTCAATCGTTTAGCAGAGTTTGCCACTAATCGACCAAGTTTTATGCTTATACGAATGGAAATGCTGGTGTTTTAAATTATTAGTCGATGAAGATCAGTGGTAAATTAGTGGAATTTTAGTGGAGGAATTCTGCCCGATGAATACGACGGGTGGGATAGGGCTTCCCGTTTGTGAGGATCCATATAATTCTTGACGGATTTTGCAATATGTAATTGTGTTTTTTTTATACTGCAAAACTAAGAGTCTAAAATTAAAAGTTCGATAGTTTTCGGTTTAAGTTTATTTCGGAAACTAAGGCCTATAGGTTATAGTTCGTACGGAATCCAATTTCAATCTTTGAATTATACCTGATACTTTTAAATGCGCATGCATAATGTAAAACACATCAAACACTTTTCCTTTTTTTGCAAAAGTAATCTATTTTGCAATTCACAAGAATATTTGATAACAAATTTATTAATTTGATTTTTTTTCTCTCTTTCTAGGTAAGTGGAAAATATCACAATGATGACATTGATTTTGGTAATGCCTCCCCGGGGGATAATTAAAAAGGGTTGCAACCTGAATCATGAAAAGAGGTAAACTTTTAAAAACAAATGCTATTTAGATATTACGTTATCTACATTTGGTGCGGCTCTATTGATTTTATGTGGACAAATTTATTAAAATACACCTCCTAAAAAGAGCACTTCTTCTGAAAATATTAGATTTATTAACTTATAGACTGTTTTACATCCTTTTAGTGGTTTAAAAATCAACATTAAGAATTTGGTAGATCGTTAACAACGATAGAAAATATCCCATTGTTAGAACGTACGATCTTCTTGGATTTTAAGAAATTTATTTTACTTTGGTTAAAATTTAAGATTTCTGTAAGCTATCTATAATATCCGTAAGCGATGCCACTACCCTATGGCAATTTTTTTATTGTGTAAGAAAATTCTTGAGAGTATGCAAGTCATGTTTTATAATACCTTCATTTTCTCTCAAGAAACTCTTTCAAATCGTCTTTTTTTCCTTTTGAGATTTCATCAAGAGGAATTGAGGAATTTCTAGTTGGATGGAAAATCTTGTCAATTGTTCTTTTGTGGTTTAATGAGCTCTAGAGGGATGGAGAGTGTCTTGTGGCATAAAAAAAAGAATATGGTCGTGTCGTGTGTTAAAAGTTAAAACACTCTGGCTTCCCTCAGCCTCACCTAAATCCCTATTTGATGTTCTCTTATGTGGAATTTTATTGATGCCACCTCATGGTATTTTCTAGAAAAAAATTACACTTTCAGCTGTCTCGTCTCCCCGTCCTTTTCCAAAAAAAAAAAAATGGAACCCGTGGCTGATGCTGCATAAAAGAACACAAGAGTCCGCGCCAACACCCCCCTCGCAGAAGGTTCTTCTTTTTTGATATATGACCCCATTTATTTGTGTAAAAAACGTTTGGAATATAGATGGTGGAAAATTTATTTATACAAAATTACATATAAACACATAGAATATCTCTTGAGTGGGGGTGAATTATGGGATTCGTGCGCGGAGGGATGAAACAGTGGAGTTTTTGCACAAATGTATCTGTCGACTGATGGCCTTTCACGATGATTTTCATATGTGTGGCACTTTCACACCATTCCACAAAAAATAAATTCTCAAATCCGCGGGGATCGGGCGGAAAAAAGAGCCGACGATTTGTGGGTGTAGAAAGAATAAAAGACACAAAATTCATAAATTTATGGATTTTTCTCATAAACGAATGTTTTTAAAATGTACTCAGAGGAAACTTGGTAGTGAAAAGGAGGATTGGATAAGGTAACACATATTGAAGTTTGACAGATCCGTCAGTCTCGTAATCAAATATGACAGTTATATTCTACATGACAAGTTCAAAGTCAACAGAGACATGATAAGTAGGCCATTATCGACTGCTATGCTAAATGCGTGATGTACGAAAATTCAGTACGGACTCAATAAAAAGTGTGGCAAAGCGTTTTAGACTTTGCGGAATGCTAGAATTTGTGACTTATACGGGCTTCAGTCTAGCCTATGGCTTAGACTTAGCGCTTAAGTCATGGTTTGAACAGATCAGGTTGTGGATAAGCCCAAACATTTGGAGGCTTATGCCGTTTTCAGACTGGAGGTTTAGCCCAGTTCTCGAAGGTCTCAGAAATCTAAATAATAAACAATTTTAATGATTTTTCGAAATCTATTGGATAATTTGCCCTTAATATCCAATTCTAAACAACAATTTCTTAAAAAATCGTACTTGATAAGGAATTAGAGGAGTTAAGCCAGATGGCTAAGCCTTAGGTTTGAAGCCCGTATTAGCTAAGTCCTCGTTGAAACGAAGGTTTAGTGCTTTGTTAGTGGCTTATCGATGATTACGCAGCCTTGCAGTGACAAAGTGAAACATAAAATCAATCATTACAGAGATGAAAAAAGAATTAGGGTAAGTGTGCCAAATTTCGGCCACTGAATATAATTTCGGTGAAGCAAATAAGTTAATTAAAATTATGTATGTTACCTTCGAAAAGTCAATGAATTCATTTTGCTTTTAAATATTTATTCATTTTAGGATGTATTAACATAAAGACCGTTAAATTTTAGGTATAATTTGAATATAAATTGTGTTGTAGAAACTCAATGTGGAAATAGTCTTACAAAAAATATGACAGATCGATTGTGTTTCTAGCAGTCTTACGATTTGTGGTGAAGTGCAGAAGGTTTTCCTTCGGTGTTTTTCATGAAAATTGATTAGTTTTCATTAAATATTGTTTCTATTTATGTTAATAGTGAATTAATCTTTAAATTTCGGGTAAAATTTCCCAGCTGGATCCTGTATTTCGCTTGAAAAAGTATATACTTTGTGAGCGTCTCTCCGGTGAGGTAGTGTTGCCTATTGCGACAACATCTTTTGCTTTCCTAAATTTCTTTCATTGTGTTTTTTTCAATTTCTGATTTCTACAATGTCCAGAGAAAAAAACCATCGCTTCTATGAAAAAGATTATGTAGAAAAGGTCTTGGAAGAGTTAAGGAAGGGCAAATTGCTACGGAAATCTGCGCGTAAATTTGAGATGCTACTCTTCAGGTCTTCAGGACAAATTACACGGAAGATCTCTGGACTTGTGGGTCATATAAACGTATTAAACTAAATATTAAACTCTTTCCGTTTGACGTTTTGAAATTTTCTATCCGTTGCGTCACAAAAGGTGGTCAGAACAAAGGTGGCCGGTATTTCACTCAAAGTGGCCGGAATACTACCCAAAGCAATGCCCATATTTTTATTAATTTTTCAATATTTTAGGAAGTGATTTAAAGAAAACAAAGATGATAAACTAGTTTTCAAGGTTCCACACAACCTTCCCGAAAAGGAAGTAAAAAAAATATCAATATATATAAAAATTATTGCATTTCAAACTTAGGACTTCGGTGCTTATATGCAACTATACCGAAATTTGGCACACTTACCTTATTCATCAGCAATGAAAAGCTAGATATTTATTATATAGTTTAAAGTCAGTGGTAAAATGAGAGACATATTAATGGTTCAACTATAGACTTATGGGGGGGGGGGTCTCGAAGATCCGAAGTCTCTATCTCTAACCGTTTGGCTTTACCAGTCTGAACCGATTTATAAATCACTCAAAACTATGCCCAAAAAGGCTTAAAAATAATTTATTTAAATTTAGGATTAGTTGCCATGAACCGGTAACTAATTTTATTGATAATGATTCGGTTTATAAAGAATGTCGTTGATGTTTGAAAATTCAAATTAAATTTCGGAAATTCAAACAGGTTTTTTTTAATGAAAATTTGCAAAGATATATAGAATAATTGTAGTAGTGCATGGTGATACATAAAAATGTAGTTAATACTTCATTGTCATTAGAATAAAGTAAAGAGTCTCGTGATACTTCGGAATGTGAAATTTTCGAAATAAAGCAGAAAAAGTCATCGGTTTCAAAAGGTTTCTTCTTAATGAAGAAAAAACACCAGTGTAATCTCTGGATTTTCAACCTTAACAAATAACTTGCTTCGCTTGATTTTTTTTTGTTAAACGGTGTCTTGACATTTTTAAATTAATTTGTTTTAAAATTTACACAATTTTATATATTTTCTTAATTATATACAGATACGCAAGAATACTTCAGGCTCTCTTTAACACTGACTGATCCTTCAATCAACTGCTGTCGTATCTGCATTTATTTTATGTCACTATTTGGTGTAAGAGGCGACGTTTTAATCGTCTTTTGCGCAAAATAAAATACAAATACTAAACAATTAGTATAGATACGACAACAATTGGGCCAAGCAACGAAACATAACACAGTTTTTCCAATTGATAGAAAATTCGAATTTTCGATGTTATTACCCTTATTATCCAACAGTTATGTAATAGAAGGGGTAAATTAATTATTTCAAAGAATTTTATTTTATTTTTCATCTTGGAAGCTCCGTGATTTTTTTTTTGGAAGACTAGTAATTTCCGGAATAGTGTTTTACTATAGCAAAATAGGTGAATAAACATGTTTTTCATCCTCTCTAAACATTATTTTACGGTAGAAAAATGTTTGTGTGAGATTTAGTTGATTGTTGATTTTGCTTTAGGCAATGTTTATGCCACAAATTTACGATAACATTGAATTCAACTTTTCTGTCGTTTAGAAATTGGGTGCATTGCATAGTGGATGTTAAGTGGAAAAAGGTCACCATACTTTGTTCCAGGTAGATGGACAAATGATAAAGTTAATCAATCTTTAAAGTGTGGATTTTCGGTAGCGAAATGAAAAGTTTCTTGAGTTTTCTCTAAAAATAAAATTACCACTCTTTTTTTGTGCTAGAGGGCTGGAAAAAAGTGAAAGTTTTCGTTTTAATTCCAATCGGAAAAAACCTTTTTCCAGCTACTTTTCTTCTTTCAACTTCCTGTATTGGTTGGAGTTGTCGATGGTCGAAAATTGTGTCCCATTCTTCTTCATTTATTTACCTTTTGTGCTCCTGTCGTCGAACATGTTGTCAGTGCTTCCTGGAACAAATGGAGTTGGGGTGGTGGTTGGTTTTTTGTCTGTGGGATTTCTTTTTGTACGTTTTCGAAGAAGGGCGTGAAAATGGGATATATATATATATGTATGTTACATGTATATATATATTCTTCAGAAGAAATATGTGAGACATGATGGAGGGCGAATAAGAAAAGAATGAATCGGCTACCATGAGATACCAGCACAAGAGTGTCACATTTCTTGGAATGCTGTAATACGGAGGTGTCTCTTGTCTTTAGTATTTCCTGTTCTTTCTGTAGCTGTGTTATCGAATTATGTGATAAAATAGTAGGTGAGATTTGATAATCTCACCTAATAACATGAAGTAGCGGAAAGAGCCCATGCTTCGACGAACCCAAGTTTGGTAATGACTACATTTTTCCTATGTTTCTCAATAACTGTAACTCATCGCACGTATATTTTAAAAACTAGGGCACAGTGTCCTGGAGGGGAATTCTGTAACGCTCTGGCAATGCCATATGACAAATTGGGTTCGAATCTTAGGAGAGCTTTTTCGAAAATGCGATTCTGTAGCCGTGACATTGCCATTTCAGCTCACGTGGCATTGTCAGAAGTCACATAATTTGAGATTTCTGGCATTTCAAATGACAATGAATTTTGTTAAACAAATCAACCAAGACGTACTGTATTTTCACAAAATCATCATGTAAAGGGATTTCATTAAAAATTCAATGAATTGCATTTTCGAACTCATATATGACAAAAAAAGCTCGAATGGCATTGTCAAGTTTCTAACTCACGCGTGACAATGCCACAAAAAATACAGAATTCCCCTACTGGTTTCAAAATATATCGTCGTGTCATATTTATTGAGAAACATAGGAAAAAATTGTCATTACGATGTTCAGGATCGTACGAAGCATGGGCACTTTTCCCTATTTGTCTTTTACCTTGGGGTGGCTCTCCCACGATTAGTTTTTTTTATAGTAAAATCACTTGTGGTATCCTTTTCTTTCGTGATCTTGAAAGCAATGCCGTTTGCTTAGCTGTTGAGTTATGAGCAGATTGTCAAGATAACAGATGTCCTTCCTTTAGGTTCGTTAGAATAATGGTGTTATTCGAATTTCCAATATGGAAAATTAACATATTTTTTTTGCACTTTACTATTCTCAATTGCTAATTAACTTTTTTTTTTATATTGGTTCTTGTCATGACTGATTCGTGGTTTTAGAACACGCCGACAAACATTCGGGACAGGAACCAACACAAAACAAAGAAAATTCGATAAATCAGAAGCACCTGACAACAGTAAAGAACATAGAAAAGGGAAAATGTCCTTCCTGAACATTTTTTTTTAGCACATGACTGTTCTCAAGTGCTTCTACATTTTATCGATTTTTCTTTGTGTAGGTTCCTGTCTCGACTGTTCGTTGTCGTGTTCTAAAACCATCAAACAGTCGTGACAGGAACCAATACAAGGAAAAATCGATAATGCAGAAGCACTTGAGAACAGTCATGTACTAAAAAATATTCAGAAAGATTTCCATTTTTCTATGTCTCTTAAGAACTTCACTGTTCTCAGGAGATTCTGCAAAATCGACTGTTATTTGTTTTACTTTGGTTCCTGTATTGACTTGTTCATCGGCGTGTTTTAAAACCACCAGTCAGTCATGACAGCAACCATTATAAAAAAGATGATTTTATACAAGCATTTTTTAACCCATTCCTTACCATGGTATTATACATCATACGCAAATTGAGTGATTTTAGATGATTTATTCCAGGGCAGTTGATATTTGAATTTCTGTCGGGAATGAATTTTTACTTACTTTAGTTCTTCAATAACTTAGAAAAAATAGCCCGACAGAGATGGAAATACATTTTTTTTGGTCTTTCCTCGCTTCGCGTGAAGTCATGCAAAAATTTTGCTCAAAATGGCGGACGGAAATTTCGACATCCCGTCGAATTTGTTAAAATTGACCTCTTTCCTCTTTCCTGATTTGAATTCTGGTTGCGAATGTGTTTTCTTGGATAGTTACTTTATCTAAATCAATAGAGTTTGTAATGAATTAATGTACAGAATTTAAATTCAGTGACCGTTAAGACGTCTGTTTGAGGGCGGCTTCCCGCACCCCGATAATGGATAAAAATTTTTTCTTTAAAAAAAAATCATCTATTAATCTGTAGGAAACTAATCCCAAAATATGAACGAACATTCTATCTCAAGTATTTCTGGTACATTGACTGAATGGGTTAACACATGACTGTTCTCAAGTGCTTCTGCATTATCAATTTTCCTTTGTGTTGATTCCTGTCTTCACTTTTCGTCGTCGTGTTCTAAACCACCAAACAGTCGTGACAGGAACCAATACAAGGAAAAGTCGATTATGTAGAAGCATTTAAGAACAGTGAAGTGCCAAAAATGTTTAGGAGAGATTTTCTTTTTTCATTTTTCAATTGGAATAGAGTCAAAAAGTTCTTCTTATCATTTTTAAGGGATGGTAGTCAATCTGGGAGCAAGTACGAGATGCGAAGTAAGGATGTCCTTTTCCAAGAAGTGGTTTTTGGAGCTTATTTCTTTATATTGATTGAGGGATCTTTAAAACTTTCATTCAGTGATGCGTAATTAGTTAAGAACTAAAATTAAATCTTTCATTTCGTTCTAATTTGCGAAAAAAAGTCTGAAAGAAATTCTACTCAAAAACTTTATTTCGCTTTCGAAAAACATTCGAACAATGAGTACCATCAGTGATTAAGTTCAACTTAGTATATATTCGGTTTCCTTTCGGTTGGATTTTCGAATGTCTTTCGTATTTTGAACAATTTCATGTGAATGCAAGGAATTCCTAATTTTTTATGTGCGATATACCATATCAATTCGAAAATATGGATTCTACTGTGACATCGAAAATTAAATAGCGTGAAAAAAGTGGTGACAGTTGAGATAAAAGGAATGAATAAGGGGGTGGAAAATCTCACAGGATAGTTTCTGTCACGTAATCAGATTTCTTCTTGATGTTTCATAGTCCCACCATCTCTCTTGTCCTCTTTTTCAGTTTTCCAGACGAATCTCCTGGCAAAAAAGGAAGATAATGTGTAATTTTACATGAGTGTGAGTGGTTCGATTTTTCCATGAAAATGCAAAATGTTCACCAGCTGCTCTTTTGAATGCTGATTCTTTGATGTGGGGGTGGTGGTTGGGGTGCTTTTTGGGGGTCTATATGTATATATATAGTACATATAAAAAAAGGTATAATATGTATGCGAAGTGAAAAGGGATGTTGTTAAATTGGATTTATGCCTTTGTCACATGCTCTTCATTTTCATCACTTCTCTACTTAACATTCTTTTTCACTCACTGGCACGGGGGGCAGCAATATGGTTTGGGGGTTGGTGATATATAGAAGCTTTTTTGTGCCCTTACCTCAGATTTTTACTTCATTGTGGGCCGTTTTTGCATCTTACATGAATGGATTTCACGTAAGACTTCCAACAATGGTTGAGAACTATTTATGGTTTCTTCCTTTTTTTTCTTCTTCTTGGCTTCATCTTGAAGCTTTCACTCTTGTGTCTAGTGGGGATGTTAGACACTTGATGTCCTGAAGACACTCTCGCAGTACGCAGTGTCTTGTGTTTTGATAGAAGACTGGTTGGGTGAGAGGATCAGGATGTTACTCAATGGAATGGGCTTGTCGAGTGGAAAATGGGGGGCAGTGTTGCGGTTGAGTTTTGGAGAATGACGTTGGCAGGATAATGATATTGGGTGTTCGTGCTGAGAAAGTAAATAAACATAGATTGTGCACCAGATGGTGAGGAAGACACATCACTGCTGGTGTGTTAAAGTACAGAATTGTGACATGCGATATAAATGGAGAATGTGTATTGATATCCCTCATATATGGCAAACACTTTTGTTTGATTTTGATTTGGTTTACCGGATATTGAGTTTAGGTGGAGCAAAGTTAGGATTATTTACACTTATCCATATAATATGAGTGCTTTTGCATTCAATGAAAATTGCCATCCTTTGTATAATATAAGAGTATGTATTTATATTAGTTTAGATTTTGCTGTTGTTTAATTAATCTAAGAAGACAGAAGTTCATCTCAATAACCGAGTAAAATGGGCTCTGTACTAAGATCTTAATACAAAATCCTTTTAATATCAGTGGCTTAGTTTTGAAAGTGCTGGATTAACCTTTCAACATTAAGCTAACTTCTCAAACTGTTTTCTCTCTCAATAAATCTTTTCAATTTTCCTAAATATTGAATAAATTAGAGATTTCCAGAGCTAAACTTATATAAAAGAAAATTTATTCGTTATTCAAATATACTATAAGAAGAAATTGTCTTATGAAGAGAGAAATGTTGCTATTCCAATAAAAAATGAACATGTTTTTTTTAGTAGTTTACTGTTTTAAGGTGCTTCTACATAATCGATTTTTATTTGTATGTAAGCGAATCAAAATATGATAATACCCCATGTCTGGTACTATTTGCCCCAACATTTTTGAGAATAGTCACAAAATTACCTTTTAGAAATTGGCTCGATAACCGAATTTCCTTACAAAATAGAGGAAAATTACTTTCATAAAGTTGTAGAGAGGTAAATTTCCTATAATACTGCGCTAATTAGAAATGTTTGAAGCGCTCGAGTAACTTGTAAAAAAATAAAATATCCGTTGTGACTTTTTGCCCCAGTCTCCCCTACTGTTCTCAAGTTCTTCTTTATTAAAGATTTTTTTAATGTCGGTTTTTATCTCGACTGTTCGTCGTCGTATTCTAAAACCAGCAAACAGTCGTGACGGCAACCAATACAAAGAAAAGATGATAATGCAGAAGCACTTGAGAACAGTAAATACTAACTAAAAAGAAATGTCTTTTTATAATGATGAATTTACTTTTAGTGCAAAAAATAAATAAATTGAATAAATTAATTCAGGTGATCTCACTAAAAAGTGTTACAACTTTAGAGGTTTTTCAAAATATCTTAAGAATATTGTATTTGAATAGAATTTTTGAATTTTAAAGTTATATTGGGAACAGTGATATACCATTAATTTCTTTTTTTTTCCTCCCATTTCTAAAGAACAAATAGTTACAGATAGCGTTCTGAAGTATTGTGCTAAATAGTGTTACCGGAAATCTCCTACACTTATCTCTACACACCTTTTCTTACAAATTGCTACTTTTAGAATATCTAGAACTGTTCTTAATTATTTTTTAATTTGTGGATATTATCTGAAATTTTTTCAATTTATTTTTTTCGATCATACACGACGTTAAATAATTTGGAAAATTAGTTTTGCAATTTTCTGAAGATGAAATGACAAGTAGGGGAAAGCTTTGAGACTCCGCACACACTCTGGCTTCGATCACTCTGTTTTTCCCATAATTCTTTGATGACTTAATTTTTCCGGGAAATTTGTAATTGAAGACTAGTTTTTAAAGTATATTGCCACTAGGTTAGATTCATTAAAAGAATATGGGAAAATGAAGTTTCGAAGCCAGAGTACGTAGCCTAAAAGCATTTCCCTAGTTTTCAACATTCCATTTCCAAATAAACTAAATATAAAGATAATATCTTTAAAATGTCTTCAGAATCTTGAAGAAGTCAATGTAGAATTGTGTTAGTGTGGAGTAAGAACTTATCGCCATGTTTAAGAAAAAGAGGAATTAATTTTATTATAACTTTTCAACTGTTTCAATTACAAGATAACTCAAATTTGACCCAATTTTTTTTAAATGTATTGGCTCTAGATTCTTGAAAACAATAGTCCTATAATTTAACGCTAGACTACTTAAAAAAAACTGATTTTTATTAAGAATGCAAAAATAACCACTTCGTCGCCACTTTTCACCGCTTTTTGCCAGTTTTGTAACCACTTCTCGCCACCCACTTGAAAAGGTCCAAACTCGATTATTTTCGGCAATGTTATAAAAAGAATACATTCACCATATATTTTCCTCATGATCACCTTATTATTACTCACTTTGAATGATTTTTCTTCACTTTTATTTGAGAAATCAAATTATAAGACTATTGCAGAAAGTAAGCAGTGCAGATTTGACAACTGATTATTTACGAAGTGAAGTTAGCCTCACCCATTGAAAAGAAATGGCGACAGGTGGTAAAATCAATTCCAGAAGATATAACCACTTTTCGCCATGTCTCATTTTTATATAAAAATAATATAAAATGAAATATTAATTTACTAAATACAAATTTTATCTATTCCACAAGTCTAATTAAATATTCAATGGACAAATTATTTATCCAGAAAGGTACATTTTGCTTGATGAAAATTTGATGACACTTAGTATATTAGTATATCAATGCACTTGCTTAAAATATTACTCCAAAAAATGTTCAAAATCGAAGATCCAAAACGAATAATAATAATTTTTCGACTCTATACGTAGCAGCAGTAAAAATTCAAAGAACTTTGTGGCTCATTTATTTCACAAATCGCGAAAAATAGCGATTTCAATATAAGTGGCGAAAAGTGGGCTACGATAGGTAAATGCATCTGGAAGAGTGCTTCAGCGCTAGATTTATATCTGGTTCAGTAAATAAACAGTCCCTTCTACACGGATAATATTGCAAATTCGCTAACTTCAAATGACTCTGCTGAGGTATTGGTGCTTCAAGATAGAATTTGTATGAATTCTATGGTCTGTCATCGTCGATGTGTCGTCGAATCCAATTTGCTGAGTTTGCACCATACCACTAAATGAAAGAAATCTGCCTATAGCCTGGCGTTCTATTCAAGTGGTGGCCGTTGTCATCTTAAAGGCGTTATCACACTTGCACATTAAAATTTTAATGTGATTCACATTAATTGTCGCTTGTGAGCGTCCAAATATGTTATTTGCTTCTTTGAGTCACTTAATATTTGGGGATTTTCTATTTGTTGATAAAGAAGTGGACTTGGCCTGCAAAAATAAGTTTAAATTTACCTAAAGCATAAATATTTTTCACATTAAAAAATTAAAGAGAAAATCGCATTAATTTTTTGCATTAATGCTATAAATCAATTTATATCAAATTTTGCGGTCCAAATCTACCTTTTTATCAACAAATAGGGGAATGTAGGCAGCCTTCGCACATTTTTTCGTGCTTCATATTCAGGATTTTTTTCTGACTAAACTGTAATATGGGCAGTGAATTGAACTACACCAAAAAGTTCTCTGATCTTTTAGGTTTCCATGTATGCCTAGTTCACTATCACAGAATTGTTGGTTTTTCATGGACAGGAAAATGAAAAAAATATGACGATTCGTGCGATTCTTGCCCCCGGAGGCAGCATTCACACGATGGGGGGTTCGGGTTCGTCATTGCTTTTTTTCTCGAAATAAATTTTATCCACAATTAAAAATTATTTTCTGATTGTTATACTGTATCCCCGTGAACCCGCGGAAACTATCACTACACTAAAAGAAGATCTTTAAAACACTTTTTTTCGCATTTTATGGAGCACTGTTTTTTCTTCCAAATGAATATAGAAAAATCGACTAAACTGTCAAAATTTCGAATGTGGCAACCCTAAAAAATTAATCATCTGGTCTGCTGGAATGCTGAAACCGCTGAAACATTGTAGAGGTTATGTTTATATTGTTTTGTTTTCCTAAAGGTTGCATTTATATTAAAAAAAAAAGGTGATAAGTTTCAGTGTTTTTCAGAGTGTTCGAGTAACACACTCTTTGTGAGTAAAATGTTTGGTTTTCCTAATTGTAATTACAATTGTTTTCAAGTGGCTCATAATTTTTTCGTTTTTTTTAGTATAGTAGCACTGTGGTGGCATTAAGTCCCAGGCTAATGATGAGCATGTTCACAAGGTTCACACTGTCAATAACCGTCGTCTCATGGAGATGGGAAGGAGACTACACGCCTGTCGAAGAGGAAATGACCACGAATGTCTCACTGTGGCTTAGGAAAGCTATTCATTATCTGAGGTTGACCATATTTTGAAGTTGTAAAGGTCGCTCTATTTTAAAATAATATAATCTTGCCGTCTGGATAATATCACTTGCAGCGAGGTCAAGATGTACCTTGCATCTTCTCAAAAGATTGGACAGTCTTCTCGGGAGTACCACAATTGCAGACTGCCCTTAGAAGAAGTGGATAAACATTCCCTGGCAAAAATCCCTAATTGAATCTGTCATCCCAAACAGCATTCTTGTAGTTAAAGAACAATATCAGTGTGAAAATTATATTAATGTCTTTTTAACTAAATTCACTTTTGTATCGTCAATGTATGATGTCCACCTGAGTCGAACTTGGGGTAGTGATAAATTCATAAAATAAACATCCAGACAATTTAAGAAAATAAAAGAAATAAAGATATTATTTAAAGAAATGATTTTTTTATTTGCTGTTGATTAATTTTTTTGGGCGACCCCTTCTTTTTGATGGCACCGTTCCCTCAATCTTTCTCTCTTCCTTCAGCCTTTTTTCCACCTCTCTATCAATTTTCTTTGCTTCCCTGAGCCTTTTCTTCATCTCCCTCTCTCTCTTTTTTTCGTCTTTCACATGTTTTGCCTTCTCCAGCTCCTGCTTCCGCCTCAGTTCTGGAGACCCAGTAACAATTGTAGATACCATTTTTCGACTTTTCCTCGTATGTTTAGTGTGACTTATGGGTGTGGGAAGTGGCCTAATTAATTCTAAGCCACCAAAGCGCAGGTTAGAGGCAGGTGTGCAGATCGGCCGAGTTGAATTTTTAGAAAGATCAAGAGGGTAGACTGGGAAGGCCACATTCGGATACACTCTTTCCTGAGACACAAGTTGGTCAATTTGTGGTGGTGCCTTGTTAGTGAGATCCAGCGCCTCATCTGACAATGCCATGAACGAGTGCTCCATTTGACTATCTTCTCGAGTGAAAAATGGTGAATGAATATTCGATGGCATCTCGAAAGTCACAGGTCGCCCAATAGCTTCCAGATCTTCTTTCCAGATGGGAAAGTTTGCCAACCCACGATACTCATTCTCCACCTCCAGGGAAACATCACGTACATCATCTCCTGATATGTGCACATTGGAAGCATAAGGTGTTTCTGAGGTGTGTAGCTGTACATGTGCATTTTCCAAGGAATCAGCGAAATCAGAAACATTTACTACTTCCTGAGATTCATTTTCTACCTCCATTGAAACTACAATTGCATCATCTGCTGTGGTGTGCAAATTGGCCTGAGGATCACTCTTGACATCCATTGAAGCCTGATAACTATCAACCAGGTCTATGGATGGTTGATGCAAAGACTCACACACATCGATTGGTATTTGAGATCTCATTCTCGAGTTCACGTGTATCTCAACAGCAACATCATTTTCTACCGACACAACCCTTGATGTTTGCGATGAGCCTGCAGATCCTGTGCATCGAAAGAGTTTGAACACTTTTTCCCTGTCCAATGGATATATACCTCCTGCTCGGAATCCTGATTTTATGTTGGAGGAACTAAACCCCTTCATAAAAGGAATTGCAGAATGCTTTGCAATGTTTTGTACGGTAATTGTGTTTCCGGCTTGAACCCAATTGTCGAAAGATGCTGCGCAGTACTGCTTGAATGGCTCAAACACCGTCAAGTCCAATGGCTGGGTCTTGTGTGAGGTGTGAGGTGGCAATGTTATCATATGGATCCCACGTTCTCTACAAAAAACAATCGCGTCCAACGACAAGTGTGAAGAATGACTATCTAATACTAAGAGAAGAGGATTCTCTTTTGAAACTGTCACATGTGCCGTGAAATGCTCTAAAGTTTTCATAAACGAAGCAGAATCCATGTATCCTCTGGGATTGAACAGAGGAAGCGATCCTTCCACAGCACCATTCATATACTCTTCATGGAATCGCTTACGCGGAAAGAGGTATACAGGTGGTACCCATTCCCCGGCAGCATTTACGATCCCAACGACTGTTATGCTCTCTCCTCGGTCAGCAGACACAACTTTTCCAACTTGTTTAGCATTCCTGGATGCCAGCACTTTTTCCTTCGCCGCAAGAACACATGAGAGGCCAATCTCATCTAAATTATAAATTCTGTTTGGCTCGAAGTGATACGTATTCATTAACACTTCCAGGTTCTTGAAATAAATTGACACATTATCCGGATTAAAACTTGTGTGTCTTGCAATCGAGGTATTTTCTGGCTTTCGAAACGACAACTCTCTGAAAATAAATATTTTGTAAAAGATACTTTCAAAGATATCAAAAAAACTTGTGATTTTAAGAAATAAACCTGTGTCTTTTTAAGAATCCGCGAGCCCAGTCTCTCCCTGCTTTGGCCTCTCTCTCCCAGCTCGAAGGCATTGATCGCTGGAGATGTATGGCGAATTTATAGGCCAATTCCCTCAAGTGCTTCATGGTGAGACCATAATTTAATTGTGATGAGGCGCGCAGATATGCGCTGAGGAGTCGCTCATCTGTATCAGTGAAAATTTGCTTCGTGGCATATTTGTTACACCGATTTGTTATCCTCAAGCCACTTTCCTCTCCTTCTTCAACAAATTTTGATACCTTAAAACGGGAGTATAAAGTGGACTTTGGTATCCCATAGGTCATCCCAGCCTCATTAAGACTCATAGTTTTCTCCTTAACGCTTTTCAGCGCCGTAATCATTATGTGCTCATCAATGAATTTCCTCCTTCCTCTTCCGTTTTCCATTTTTGATCTTTTCCACTTCACAAAATCACAAAATCACAAGTACACAAATCTCACATAAGAAAAACAAAGCTTTAGTGAGGTTATGATTTTCAAGCTCGAGTTGCCTGATGGATGTGTGAAGACTGACACATTCAGAGTTTGAAACCATACACAGTGTAGTATATGCAAATTTTTCGCCACCGTGAAAATAATTTCCCTCCGATGCAAAAAGTTATTACGTAAATATCATCTCAAGTATACTCTTCATCCACTGTGTAAGTGATTTTTTTTAGAAATGAGTTTAAGTATGAGAAATCAAATGAAATATGCCCCATAAAAATTATCCATTTTGGACCAATTTTCTATTTGTGATCCTAGCACCTAGGAAAGAAGGGCTTGGCTGCCTATTTTTACAATGAAGATAAGGTTCATAAATACTTAACTTATGGCTAAGAAATGCGGAGCCAATTCTTTGTAAACAAAGAGAAAATTCGCATCGTTCGAAAGCTCACACGTGTGAAGGCTGCCTACATTCCCCTAGATCAAATTTTGAATGTAAAATGATTCAAACACACAAATTACACATTTGGACTCTCACTAGCGACAATTAATGTGAATCATATTAAAATTTTAATGTGCAAGTGTGATAACACAGTAAGATCCTTAACATCAAACTCCACGGGCTTAATCCTTTTATTTTGTAATATCTCAAAATTTCTGATCTCTATCCTTAGAGAAATTTATTTCGATGTATTTTCTCGTAACTGACGCTTTGTTAAAGGAAAGTTTAGTTCTGATTGTTTGTCGACGACATTCATATGAAACTTCATGAAGTGACGAACTTCAAATCAATTCTCTTAGTTCTGAGATTAAGATCAAAATTCGAAAGTGTCAAAAATTTGATTTTGTGGTCTCAGGAACGAACCCAACTTTATTTCTTTTGGTGTAATATGTATTGTAGTGTAACTATTTCGTGTTCACTAAAGATTTTCTTAAAATTGTAAATTGGTGCTGATTTTGTGAATTGAACTGAGTGATTTGTAAAGGATTGAAGATGAATACGCCAATCAATTCAGCACAGAGGTTGAATGGTGGGTGAGCATATTGAGAGTGCGGATGGGTGGTAAATAAATTTTGGTGTACCAGCGTCAAACACAATGCTGAGGGGGGGGGGGATGGGGGTTTAGCATGAAAAATATCAATGATGTCGACTGAGGGTGTACGAATGGGTCTCTCCTACAAGGCTTGATTGAAATGTAAAAGTACCAGAGAATGGGGTACAAAAAGCCAACGTCCAGAATTCCATAGTGAATTTGTAATTCCACTCACAATTAACACACTATTCTCTCTCTCGCCAACAAGGTTACAATACGTTCCAATTTCTCTGTTTTGTTGTATGTGTCACTTGGCGTTTTGCATTAATTGAACATGATAATTTGATATCCACAATTTGTGTGGTGGATTTGCGGAGGGTGATTTGAAGTAGGGGATGAGAGATGTAGGATGGTGGTGTGAATTGTGAAAAGGTGGAGCTTTTTAAGAGAGAGAGAGGTCGAGAGAGAGAGTACGAGGAATAGGAATGGATTGATATCTAAATTTAATGAAGATGTTTTGTTAAAAATGCCTTGACATAGGGCATATGTTTGTGATGTGTATTAAGAGGACTCATTGCACAAAATGCACAAGGTTGAAACATATTTTAAATTTATGTTATTTTTATGTGATTCAATGAATACTTTTTGATTTGTGTTTTTCATATAGGAAAGCTTTTGGCATGAGCTTTTAAAATATATATATTTAAGACATATATATTGTGCAAGAACTTTTCCATGTGACATGCGCTTGGAATATCCCTTCTAAGGGGAAATTTTTTTTTTGGGGCGGGAATTTATTTCATCTCCGACCGGGTGTGGCGCTTTGAGCGGGAAAATGCATTGGGCTTTTTAGATGAAAGCTCTCACTCTCTTTTGCTCTCACCATGGAGCTTTCCAGTGGAAAATTGGGGAAGGTTCTTTTTGCAATGTATACAGCAGCATCTCAGAATCTCTCGCAATTCTCTTCTCGCAGAATTACCTAATTTTCAGTTTGTGACGAACATGGAAGTTGAACGGTTGGATGGATATTTGTAGAGGTGTGGAACGTGGTTAGAGGAAATGTGTCGCTTTTTTTCCTCACCTGTCACACTGCATTTTCTGCGGTTTTAGGCGGATTTTAATTAAAATTCTGACGTATTTTTGGCCCCGAACTAGTTCATAGAGTGGTCATTGTGTGAAAATTGACGGTGAAATTGAACAAGAAGGGATGTGACCAAATTTGTGAAATAACGTGCAATCCTTGCGATTTCGGGCACCTCATGGACTTTTTCGTGTTGCGGGAAAAGTTGTTTAATGGTTGATGATGTGATTATGACAAAGATTGCAAATGTGACACTACTTTTAGAGTTTTTTTTTTGGTGAATTCTAAAAATATTTATGTGAGGATACAGGAATTGTCTGAATTATGTATATAGGAATTTTGCAAGTCTGGGTGTATGTCGGGTGTGTGTTTTTTTTTTAGTGTGTTTGCCAGAGGAAGGGTGTCTGGTTGAATATAAAAATGCGAGAGGAAGGAAGAGTCTCTGAAATGTGATGCTGCATTGTCAAAGGACATGACATTATATAGATATATATATATACGGCAAATGATGAAAATTCTTTTCTGTGTGACTGGCAAAAAGCTGAGCTTGCGAGAAGATGGGGAGGAAAAATTTATACTTTTTCTCTTTTCCCGTCCATGGGGGGTACACACGGGGCTTAGGGACGTGGGGGGGAGAAGATGAGGTGAAATGTGTGACGAAGCGGTTGTTGTGGGTTGAGGAATAAAAATTGCAATTTGTTAAAAAAAAAGTTCTCTACATGGGTTTGTCTTCTATCATAAATCAAATTAATTTTTATTTTGTCTTATTCCTTCATGCATATTTTTATTGGAAATCTCAATAATTTCTACTTGATTTATTGCCATATTGATTTAGAGTAAATTTGCTTTTGTGGTACAGTGAGAAAAAAAGACTATGGTGCTTTTTTTTACCAGAAAGTGGGTGGTTTTATGAATAAATTGTCAAAATTAAAAATGTGTATAGTAAAAATTGACATGATTATATCAGTTTTTCACATAATTATATTCAAAAGGCTAAAAAGTAACATGCACCAAAAATTGCATATTATTTTTATCTGTGTAGGGGAAAGTATCCAAGCTTAGTAATGACTAAATTTTTCCTGTTTCTCAATAATGTGTTGCTTTGCTTCCAATTTGCGGAGTCACATTTATTCAGAAACACAAAGAAAATTTAGTCATTACGAAGCTTGCTTGGGTCCGTACGAACCATGGGCATTTTCCCGTATCTAAATTTGATGAAGATGTTTTGTTAAAAATGCCTTGACATAGGGCATATGTTAGTGATGTGTAATAAGACGACTCATTGCACAAAGTGCACAAGATCGAAACATATTTTAGATGTTATTTTTAGATGAAATTTACTAAATTACAATAAATTTACGGGGAATATCAGCAATTTATGTGTGACATCTTCTATACTAAAGTGAAAAGTGAAAGAGAATATTTTCCTTTAAATATGGATATTTTCGTATCATATAAATTGGTTTTATGTTTAAACTTGCCTTGAATTATTTATGCAGTGAATATACGAATATTCGCTAGGTTTGATGATGATGATACTCTAGAGGACAGGGGGACAGGGGGAGTGCGTGAATTTATGTTCCATCAAGAGAAGATGATGTTAGAGGAAAATATTGATTTTGTAATTAATTATTTAATTAAATTTGGTCTTTTAACCACGTCACACATTCACATCTCGCATCTTTTGTGTTTCAGGGTATATCTTTTTGTGAATAATATGAGTGAATAATAATTTATATGTGAAAATGGGATATTTTGATATTATATATACACACACAAATATGGGTTTTCGAAAAGTTTTCAGCATGAAAATAACATTGTCGGGATATGTGTGATAGCATTAAGACTGGATGAGATGGAATGTTTTAAAGCTCTAAACACATTTGATGGTGGGAAATAAATACAATGGAGATATTTTTGGTGGATGGATGAATGCCCTAACCAATGAGATTTCCCATAAGGAAAGAGTGTTATGTGTTGGTCTTTTTTTTTCGCCTTCTTCTATAAGGCTTTCAATAGGTGGTTTTTGCGGGTGGTTGTACCGAGGGAGAGGAGGGGATTGGAAAAAGGGTATTCAAAAAGAGGATGTTGCCTATTTAAAGGTCTTACACACCATTTTCTTCAGCTATTCTCCCCCTTTTGCTCCATCACTACTTGGGTAATTGACTACATCATGCAATGTTTTCTAAAGGAAGGAGGAAGATCGAGGGAGAAGAGGATGAGACAGAGGGATGCTGTCTTTTGGTGGAGCAAAACCCCACAAAATCAGCATTAATCATACGCTCCTTATGGTCATTAGGAGATGGAATTTTCGGCCACAGAGGACGGATATCCTAGGGCCTATATCTATGTAGAAAATTCTGTATAAGAGAATGAACAGCACATTTTGGGGCGTTTCCCCATGAGAGGTCACGATGTAACATCAATTGCGATGCTATATACAGTACATATATACATATATATATAAATATATTTTAGAGATTCACCAACAAAACCCGGATGTTGTTGTGTCCCAGTTTGATTTTTCCATGTGCACGATTCTTCACTAAATTTGGCCATCTATCAAAGTGTTGGCGCGCAGGACTCATCCTTTCAAAAAATCCTATCTCTTTTGTATATGGGGATGGGGGAGTGGGAACCCGGCAGTGCTGCTGGGGCTATGGGAAAATTGTGAAAGGGGGAATTGGTGTGATTTAGCAAAGTATATTGGGAAGGCGGTGGTAGGTAACATGGCAAGGGGTTCAATTTCCACCCCCATCGATAAATAATACAATCAATTACTCGGTGTCACTGATTTCGATACTAAACACTGTGAGATTCATCCTCATGGGATTCCATTCGTTCATTCACAGAAGCTGTACAATTGATTTCTGATATGTAGGAGGGAATCCCATTTATCACCACGTAATTTCTTATGATAAGGTCACGTTGGAGCATAAATTGTTGTCTCCTGGGGGAAGGTGTGGAAAATCAACAATAAATTTGTGTCAACAGTTCGGAGACCCAAAAGAAATAGAAGAAAAGAAGATTGTGGAGTATATACATACCTAGATAAATTTCACATATAAAATTTTAGATTTAGATGCAATTTTCATTATAGTTGATGAAATAGAGATAAATTTGTTTGAAGTTATTAGCAATTTGTTATATAATATTGCAAATTTATTTCTGAAAAAGTTTATTTAAAGTTATTATGGATTGTTTTCGAAGTTGTGAAAAATTCTTAAAAATCGATTTTTCTGAAGTCTGTCAAAACTAAGAATGTTGCTCGTAAAGTTATTGAGACTTTGAAAACTTATTTTAAAAGTTTTTGAAATATTTAAACAAAAATTTGAATACTAGAGATGGATATTAAAAATTTTTAATCTTCAATAGAAAGGTTTAAGAAGTCGTGTAAAGCAATTTTTAAGATGGAAACAACTTGAAAAAGTTTAGGAAAAATCTAGAAAAAATGTTTAAAAGTGATTTCTCAAAATTATGCACAAATGTAGCATACAATTTATTAGTTAACCCATTTGTACAATGTACTAGAAACACTATATTTTGGAAATGGGGTAATGTCGGTAATGTCGTGTAATTTGGAATCATGTCTAATTTAGAACTTTGAGATTTCCTAACAGTTTTAGATGGCGAAAGGAAAATAAAACAACGAAGAAGTATTCGCGAATGGGCAGAGGTGGTGCCTTATTGCGCCACTGAGATCAACGGGGTCTCTACGCCACTGAGATCTATCAAATACGCATCTTAACGACCACTCAATTTAAATTCTTTACATTAAATTCTTTCAGACACTAAATTTACACAGTGTAACTATCTGAGAAAAGAATTTGTCACCCAGAATTAAAATCAGAAAAAGGTATGAAGGAAAATATTATCAAAATTGACGCAATGTCAAATTTTCCTTGCGTAAGACTGTGCAAACACTTTTCATAGTATTCTGCAAAGCGAGAAAAATGCTACAAATTGTATTTTTACCTTTGGCCCAGAAAACGGTGTTCAAAGCTTTCGGTTGCTAAATAGATCAAACATCAAACCAAGACTGACTTCCACAGTCCACGAATGTACCCTTTGCAGTCCTGTTCTTGCGAAGGAGAATGATTGATAACTTTCAGTTATTGAGCGTTTTAATTTCCATGTAGACTAATTTCTGCAGGTGGGCTTGTTACTTTTATTTCTGTCAGAATATTATACCTGCGTTCCAAAGAAATTATTAGGATCTCTCAGCTCGTAGAAAGGGGAGGGGATCAGGGACAAGATATGAACTTACCAGCTGTTCCCCTCTTTCAATCAGATCCTCCTTTGGTTTGCACGAACGCATGTTCTTACTCGTCCTAGTCTAATCACTATCTAACTCTCTCTCTCTCTCGTCCGTCTCTTATTCCTCTCGTTCAGTAATACCTTTCCCGATTTGAAAACACTTTCCGGTTCAAGTTTTTCTCTACTGATTTGAAGGTATATCAGAGAGAATTTACATAAATACCCGTTAGAAGTTCGAACATTTAAAACGAAGAAGTACTCAAAAGTGAGCAAGTTCATGAAGAGGACCTTTGTTTGAATCGAATTGCAATTAAAACGGTCTTTCATCCTGAAATTTCACAAACTAGACAAAATTCCACTTTTTGCAGCAAACGTTTACACATTGTCGTTGACATTTTTGACGATTCATGTGTCAAGAATACCGAAATTATGACAGAACAATCAACGCTAAAGCGGCGAGTATGTGGACGTGCACTTTAGGCTTGTGGTAGATTTTCGAATACATTGGCTTGGCTTTCGAGTGGCTTTGTCTATTCGAAAAGTTATTACCGAACGGAGTCATTTAGTACTCTTCCTCTGTTACCGATCGCCGCTAAAGTTAAATCCTGATCCTCTATGCGTCACAGGGGTAGGCCATCTTCATGGATGAATAGGTGACATCAATGGATGTCAAATATTCCCGTCAAGTTTGGCATGTCTAGAACTTTCAGACTAAAGTTACTAAAAATCATGTCCGGAAGCAATTCATATTCTATATAGTCAATTAGGTATCTTGTTTGCATTCAATATTTCATGCGATAGATACGAATGGGTTAAGTAAATGTCTTCCCTATCACATAGAATTTCTGAATAATTAAGAAGTTCAATTATATGCACTTGAATATTGTGCATAACCCAAAGGTCTACGATTTAAGCCCGGGTGGAAGTATTACTTTCACCTGTCTGTCTGATCCTAGGGTAAGGGCTCATAATTTTGGACAGTCTGCTTATAAGCATCGATGTTCCAAGTTTAAAGTGCGATATTTTAAATGATAATTTTTTTTGTTACTCTCTTTTCACAAGAATTGTTTAGAAACTTGGCAAGGGTTTATTGTCTTTGTATTTACTAAAATTAGTCTTAATACGTTTAAAAATGAATTGATATGTATAGGTGAATTTGACTCGAATTTTGGACAACTTGGTTATTAATTTGGACAACTTGGTTGTAAATTTGGACAGCTAATAAACCAGCCAATCATCTAATCATAATGCTATCAAAATTGAATAATATAGATTTTTGTACTAAATTAAATTGATTTGCTTTTATTTGTTTGTTTTGCAAGATTTCCCATTATATTTTAAAATTGAGCTAAGAATTGACTTATGAAAAAAATTGTTTCTGAAACTAATTTAAAAAAAAACTCACTAATATTTTCTGTCATTTTATTTGCGAAACTGTTGTATTTTCTTTTTTTTTTTGTATCACTTGAACAGCATCGACAGTCCCATTTGATTTTATTATTCCGACCATGCAATCACTAATGAATAAAGTTCTCTGTTTTATGGAACTTTGGTGAAGCTATTTTGTTCATTTCAATTGTATTTTGTGAGCAAAAATATCTATATATATTTATATATATGTATAATAAGTCTATATGATTGTATACGCATTTGTGGTGATGATGGTTGTGACCTGATCAAATCACTGTGACGAAAACAAAACTTTTAGCACGTCTAAAGCTCTCTATATGTAAGTATGTGTGTATTTTTGTTCTTAGTACACGTGTGCTATGACAATATCATACATACATTCCACTCCTGCCCTCCCCTAGCATTTGGAGGGAAAAGTCATGAGAATTCCTACCCCAATTCTCGGTCTATCCCTCATTCGAACCCCCTCATATATGGAGTAGTAGTAAGTTTGGGCAGTTGCTGAGGGTGGCCAATTGCCGACTAAACATGAGTGGTAGAAGGGGTTGGATGTGATACATACATTTCTTAGGGCAGTAGAGGGAGTGAGGGTGTAGCACAGAACGTACTCTGATGTCCCTGCGATATTGATAAAGCGTCATTTGGAATTGGGTGCCATATCGGGGCGAAAATTTGATAAAATGGCAAAGAGCTCTTTCCGTGTGTTACGTTTTGGGTGGGATATAGAATTTCACCAAGTGGACTCGTTATAGGCTGTTGTGAGCTCTAATTTATCACAATTTTCCGTCTCTCCAATCTCATCCCTAGTTTATTTTATGTCATCAGTTACATCCGATTTGTTTGCATTTTATCTGGAAGTGTTTTGTGGAGGCAAGAGATTCTTTTATGGGCTATATTTTGGGTTGAAATCAATAGAATTTTGTCAAATGGTATACTCCTATTAATACAGGATTCAGTAAGAATTCAAATGAAGTTTTATAAAAGCTAAATTAGACATAATTATGTACAATATGGCGGAAATTCTATTGCTTTTCATTCGTGGAAGCTTTGTTCACATATTAATTAATCGCACTTATGAAAATATTATGGCATTAATGTTTTTGGAGAAATTTTAAGAACTTACCGTTGAAGGTTTTTATCTGTTGAAAGATTCATTTAATTGTCACTTTTAAATTTTTAGGAAAAGAATAATTTTTTTAATAAAATTTAATTGATTACATTGAATAGGTAGGTTGAATTATTAGGTTCATTATTTCTGTAAACTTTTAAGGTATTTTTCTTCCAAGAAATTTATAACAAAAGACTATACATCTGTAGTGTTTTGTTGAGAAACTTTAAACACAGGTAATTCTAATGGAGTGCTTGTAATTCGGGACAGGGCGCATAGAAGTGTCAATGTTCTAAGTTTCAAGTGCAATATTTTTAATACAATTTGAAGTTTTTCGTTACTTCCTTTTCAGAAGTTTTGTTTGGAACCTCGACAATTAGTTTATCGTCTTTACTTTTTCTGAAATTAATTTTAATACATTTAAAGATAAATAAAAGTGTACAAATGAATTTGACTGTAATTTTGGACACTTTGTTTTTAATTTGGACACTAGCTTGTAATCTTTTATAGATAATCCGCCTCATTAGGATGCCCATTGTTGTTCTTACCGGAAACTTTCCATTAATTTATTAATAAAAGTTGACTTCCGAACTTCAAGTACGCTAAGAACGAAGTAATCACGGAGATCTGTAATATTTCTAATAAGGAACTACTTCCAATAGTCTACAATTACGTATATTCAAATCATACTGAAAATCGAATTAGCAAAAAAATACAAATACAAAATTAAAGCCAATTTAATAACGAAAAGGCAACCGAAAACCTTAAATTGGGAACCTACGTAGTTCTGAAGATATCTCGTGAAATGTGTACGGACACAGGAAAAATTTACACTAAAACTGGTCGCATTTTTCAGAGCTAATGTCACCCCCTGCATAAAATTAACGTCAAATTTTTGTAATTATATTGATTTTTTTTTGTAATTTTCATTCCAAAGGCAACACTTGCGTTGATTTTAAGTATAAATTCGTTTTTCTTTACTTTAGAAATTGCGTGAAGAACTGTTTTCCATCAATTTACTGAAGTTCGAAAATCATAATTTTTGTCGTGTTTTGTTACTTGAGACATTTTTCAAAGCAACAGTTTAGGTTTTTCTTCCGTCTTTTCGTTTTATTTTTGTATTTTATTTACATAAAATAATGCAGGTTTTTGAATTTCCAAATAGACCGCTAAATCTATCCCAATATTTTCCAAACTAAATCGGTTTTGAAGTTTAATTACATTGAAAGGAAATGTCCGACTGAAGATTTATGATGTTCTGTCATTTTCTATACCAAGTTTTAAAATTTAAATTTAAATTAAAGAATATAAAAAAGGGTCACAGTCCAGTTGTGTCTATCTATATAAGTGTTATTAGAAAAAATAATAAGATTGTCTAATACAGAAAAAATTCCAGTTTTGCCATTACATTTTAACAAGTGCAATTAATTTTTCCATTTCCCCGTTGAACATTTAATGGGAAAATCTAGGAAGTTTTTAGTGTATGCAATATTGAGTGTGGCAACTGCTTTATTTCATTTAAAATTAATTCAGTATTCACTGTGTGTATGTGTTATGAATGAAATTTTTGGATAGAGTTGAAAGCTTTCTGCAAAATAGGTTAGTTTAGTGTTGGGAATAAAATTTTGTGATGATGTATTTGTGTCTCTTTCCTTGGGGGTTGTTTTGGAGTGTGTAAGGATATAGAGAGTGCAATATTCATATATATAGCATGGGGCAATATAAATCATAAATAAAATGCAAACAAACGAGAGGATAACACTGAACAATAAATTTTCTTGTATTTAATATATAAACCACTATGTTATATTGACTTGAATGCAATAGAAGAGGGGATTGAGGGGCAGGGGGTTGGTGAGTTGGAGATTTACAAAATTGCATTTATATGATGCAAATTGAAAAGTTGTAGTATGAATTTACTGTGGTTTATTTGGGTGTGTATTTGGAGTTTGAAACTTAGTATATGCGTATACTAAAACATTATATAGGGGAAAGTGCCAATGCTTCGTACGGTCCTAAGTTTCGTAATGATTAAATTTTTCCTACACTGAGAAAAAAAAAGAGGGTGCGATTAACTTTTTTTCCTCAGAACTTTAACGCTTTTTAGGTGTAAAAATATATTAACATTTTTTAATGTTAATTTTACACTTTTTAAGGGTAAAATCAACCTGAAAAAGGGTACCTTTAACCCCAAATACACCTAAAAAGGGTAATATTTACACCGATTGTGGATTAATACTGCAGGGTAAAATTAACATTTCCGGAATGTTATTACAACTTCTTCGGATTTCTCTTAGTCAGTGTATTTCAATAAGTAGGATTTCGCAAAAACAGGACACTTTGCTTTAGTTTTTAAAATCTGGATGCGATGAGTCACATTTATTGAGAAACATAGATTACGAAGCTTGTTTGGGATAGTACGAAGCTTAGGCATTTCGCCCTAGGGTAAGTGTGCCAAATTTCGGCATAGTTGCACGCAAGCGACAAAGTCTCAAGTTTGAAATGTTATATTTTTAGTAAAAATTGAATATTTTTGTTATTCTTTTATAAAAAGTGTTGCTTGGAACCTTCCAGACAGTTTATCATTTTTATTTTCTCTAAAATCATTCTTAATACATTTTAAAATGAATAAAAATGTAGACATAGCATGGGTGGCCTATTCCGGCCACCTTCATTCTCATAGTTCCTTGCCCTTCTGAAATTCTTCCAATGCCTCTTTCAGATCTGCTCGTCGAAGCAATATTTATTGTTATTTTTTTTTTTGTATTGTATATTCTCTAGAGTATACAAAAACTAAAATTTAATGGAAACTTGAGGAATAAAAAATGTGGCCGGAATTGCAAGCTGGCCGGAATTTGGCACACTTACCCTAAGTCTTTTTTGTCTAGATGTTTGCTACTACAGGGAATGTGTAACATGAGTTTGTAACATCATGTAGAGGAGAGAAATTGCCATATTTGGGATGTATGATAATATGTGGGTTATGAATGGTTTTGTCCGATGGCATATATAACGACGATGATTTTAGTAAGTTGAGGACAGAGTTGAGCTGTAAATTATTAAATACCAGGGTGAAAATTGTATATTTATGTATTATTGTTTTCACTCTGTTGAATGAGATATGGTGCGATTGAATTGAATTCTGTATAACCGTTCTCTTGTTCTGGTTTATGAAATTAATACCATCATGTTGGTTGATGGTCATCTTTTGAGATGAAAAGCTCATTAACGTGCATTTTAATAGGGAGACCATCCAGGAAAAGTGTTTGTAAAGCTAAAACTTTAGTGTATTGCACTACAAAGGCGATCATTTGGTATATGTTATGTGTATGCTAGGGGCTCAAAGTTCCTAGTACGATGAAGGATAGAATTTGTAAAAAGGAACCTTGAATAGTAACAGGATTCTAATAAAATGAAAGTTCATTTGGAGAAGGGTTTCCAAGAGTGAATAGACAGTGGAATTTTCTCGGGACAAAATGACATTGATTTGTGTGGTATGATGGAGATTTTTATAGTTTTGGGCCTCTGTTTTGTTTTCTACGAAGCACTGGACATCTTTCAAGGATGCTACCATCAATACTATCAAAGGCACACTGGTCACATTACATCAGGTCCTGAAGATGGATCATTCAATAGTGATGATGTAGAAGAATGTTCAGACACGAAGCATCTTTTGGCCACATCTGGTGAATGTGACAAGGACAGTGATTGGGAGAAAAGTGGAAAATTCATCAAGCCAACAGATAGATACTTTCTTGAGGATGAACGAGAGTGTCATGGTGGTGAAACATTAAGTGGAAATAATGATAAATGTACAATATTTTCTGTATCTGAGTGTTTAGATCGTGAAAATGAACTCAATACCATTTAGAAATATCCAAACACTGGCTATGTGTTCTAAAATCAACGAGGTATTGCATACATATTTATATATATATATACATATTTATTATTTGTTATTGAATTAATCAAATTGAATTGGGGGGAATTAGTACATTTGATATATTCTCTTGATTAATTTACATTAAGAGTATTAATATACTGTATCAATCCAAGTTACAAATGTATTATTCAACATTGCATACATTTTCTAAAACTGTTTGTCTCTTTAAATTTGTTCAATATATAATACCATACTATTATTACTAAAATATCGATGCTTCCTATATCATTAAGATTTTATTTGTGTGTGTGTATACGGGAGAATATCAATTTACGTTTATTTGCCATTGAAAAATATCCACCTACAATCACAATAATGTTTAGAGGGGATAATTTGAACAAGAATGGCAAAATTGCACGATACACTGATTAAACGGGATGCACAAATATATATATTAATGCAGCATGTATGAATTTCAGTAAACATTTATTAAATTGCGGATAATTTTGGTTTGTTAGATCATGAATTTAAAATTAATTTTAGAAGGTTTTCTAGTTTAAAATTTGGGGTAATCCAATTAAATTTAATATCAGAGGAAAATTCGTATTTGATGGAAACTATCCAATTTGTAAAACAGAAATGTTATATCGCACTAAAATCCGATGACCGTGGTATTTTGTATACTACGAAATTTTTCCAAATTCACGATTTAATTCAGGAAATTTTCTATGCAGTTAAGTGGATCATAATGGAATACATGAGTATATTGGAGAACAGAGTAGAATACACTAAGTTCGGCAGACCTTTGATCCAAAATTCCCAGTGAGAAGACATTATTCCATAAACTTAGGATCCGTTTTTAGGATCATTTTTTATGGATTATACACTAAGATTTGATTAAGATTAGTCCATGGGTCGGTTGTGTTTCTTTCGGAATCGTTGCATCGAGGCCACTTATTTAGGCCCGTTATAAGGTGATAAACCTACTCTATATCACAGTGCTCAGTGTGCGTACTGATAAGACACAGTACCGCTTTATATCACGGTAGACCAGTTAGTGTCAGTTTGTGGATCTGGGCAGTGAATGTGTATTCGACAAAACTCTACATATTGAAACTTATTTCCCATACCAACCTCTCTTTTTAGGCGGTTCATTGTTGATGCATTGGCTTTACTTTTCAATTCATTCACTGGACGAATTCAAGACTAACACAATAGCTGAAAAATTTGCTGCTGCCTAGGTTCGAACCTGAAACCTCACAGTGATAGTGACACACTACTCTATCCAGTGATCCACCAAGGACCCTCGTACCATGTACTAATTTTATCCTTTTGATAGATTGAATGTACGTCTACCAATTGTCCTAGACCCTGGGATAATTAATACACTCCTTAAGGCTCAGAACACGGAGCTTCAAACCTCCGTTTTCTTGTCCGTCACCTCTATCGAAACGAACCAAACTAACCTTCTATTTAGTCACTTACTCTTTCGATCACCTTCCAAAGAGGGAAAGTGATTGTCAATTTTCAAATATTGACCATTGTAATATAAATTGAAGAACTGGCTTATACATACCCAACAAACTCACTCGCAATTAAAACCTTGCTTAAATGCAGAATGACTTGAGCTTCCGTTCTCTTGGTATATGTATAAAGGGATAGCCGACGGTAGTAGGACTGAGCTAGGTTTTTTTTTAGGATAATATGTCCTTCCGGTGAGCGTCGGAATCTGTTGATCAAATTCTATGAATCAAACATACAATTTCACTAGAGCTTTCGGCACTTATCGTGTCTCCATTAGTGGTTCTTGGTTGGTTTTTTTTTTTTTAGAATCTTTGTCACTTATTCCTCTCTACTGTTTTATGCATCAGTTTTTTCAATTTGGTTAGGAGCGAATTTTTTTCTTTCTTTTATTTACAGCGAAACGGACTGCTACTCAAATAGGGGGAAGTAGGGCACCTTTAAAACTGGGGCACCTTTGAAATTGGGATTTTTCACCTATGTTTAAGTGGATCATAATGTAATTTAGCTTCTTAATCTGTTTGTGCAGCTAAATTATATCACGATAAGGCTGAATTTTATTTAAAATTATACGAAATATCCCAATTGTAAAGGTGCCTCACTTTCAAAGGTGCCCCACTTTCAAAGGTGCCCCACTTCCCCCGACAGAGGGACAATTTCGTCCCTAGTTTGTCCCTATATATTTAAGTACCATTCCGTTTCGCTGTGCATAAAAGAAAGAAGATCGGCCGTCAGATGGGAAATGAACCAGTGTGAAAAAAGCTCTGGGAAGAAGAGTTTCTTATTCTGGCCCGAACTTTGAAAAAGGCTTTAGAGAGCGTATTTCTCAATCAAATGCGGTTACATTTTGGACTCTTTCGAAAGGTCTTGAAATTTCTAACATGTCAAAATTGGTTGTTGTAATCGGTTATGAACCGACGCTGATCTTTTTATAGTAACTCGGTTGTTTCAACTCTACAGTTTATTTTCTTAGTATAGTAGTATTCCTAAGAGATATCTTGGAGGATTGTTCATATGTTTTATGTACGTTCAAATAACAACTAAGTCACGAGATTGTCCATATCGTAAAGCATGGTACAATTTGCTATGCCTTTCTTTTACTACGCTTCTTGACGATTTTCACTAACTCAATCGTGAAAAATTTTATTCAAATTTGAATTTTGAATTTTAAAACCGGTTTCCTAAACGCCATTTTCCCATAGTTCATGTTAAAAATACTCAGGTTTATACCTTTAAAAATTTTGTTCTGTTAGATTAGCGCTATAATTTTACCCAATTATCAGTCATATTGGATTTCTCGGAAAGTGCATTATTTTAGTTTGAATTTCCAAATTATGACTTTGCATTGCTAGGAAACCCATTTAGATCCACGATACATTTATCATTTTGGGAATTCATTGACAACATATATATTGGTTTGAAATTTATGTTTGTGGAATTTCTCTAATACGAAGTATTCATATATAGAATGATGTATTATGTTGGAATGGACATTTGTCATATGCGTTGTTCATGAATTTTAGGATGTTTGTATTATAGAGGCGGTTGATTTATCAAAATGAGGAATGAGATGCATGAGGAGCTATAAAACTATAGAGAAATTGGATATTTACGAAATGTTATTTTATTTTGTGACCTCAATTTTCAATTTAATGCAGAATTTATGTTTATTTGAATTTAACGATAATGCTATCAAATACACCGAGTTGTAGTTAAATATTGATTTTAATTATTCTATACCCTTAATAAGTTTGATGCGTGTTCAATAAATATATTTTTCTCAATGTAAAAGCAAGTTTAACATTCATAGGAGATAAAGTTGTCCACGGTGATGTTTGAATATGTAAAAAATAAATATAGTGATGTACTTTGTGGAATATTTCAAAATAGACAAAGATTAACGACAATATATATTGTTCATTATAGATCATACCGGAGGGTAGATTTATGATGATGAGATGAGATATAAATATGATGATTATATTTAATGCAAAAGCACGTTTCTCATAATGTATTTGTGGGTTGGATGGCCCTACTAAAGTACACACAACAGTATATTTTTAGATTGATATTGGACACAGTTTATGAACAGGAGCTTATAAGGTAGATACATCCTATGATAATATAGGGAATACCCAAGTAACAAATTTGTTACTCTGAGAGTAATAATTTCTAATTTGAATAGGGAAATATTGATTGGGAAATTACTTTTAATTGGAATCTGAAACTTTGGGGCAACTTACTGTTATATTACAGTAAGAAGTATGACTTATGAGTCACTCACTGGGAACTGTAGAGTAATTCTGACGTAAAACTACCTACATGATGACTGTAAACTGTATTCCATTTTCCGTAATGTGACGCTTTGACTTGAAAGTAATTAAACCTTGTTTTGGAAACATGAACAGACATACACAGAATAGATTGCTTTTGAAGATGATGCCTGGGTATTATTTGAGAAATTGTTATTTTCATAAAAGACAGACTCATAAAGTATCAATATTGCTATCTGAAGCAAAATGACAGGTTTTGTTCAAATTCTAATGTATTTCTTGAAGTATATGGTAGTATATTTCCTTGAAGCTTGTAAATCCTGAATGTTCTAAATTTGAAAAGTGCTCAAAAAGTGTTGTCATTGAAGAATGTGTGGGAATATTTGGAATATTTACCGTTCATATTGTTCAATTTGTAATTTTGTGGGGGTGCAGCAATCATTTTGTACATTTCTCTCTGGGATGACAATTTTTTTTTATATCACTTTTGTGGCGTGTGCAACAAATTCCACAAATAAATTGAGCGAAATTGAGTAATATATAGATTTGTGATTGCGTTACCAAAGTGACACTCATGAAAATTCCAATTGAAGAATAAATGCGAAAATGGTGTGTAGGATGGGATGTCTGATGGATACTATATTTAGTCACACGATGATGGAGAAAATCCCAGGGAGAGATGTGACACATATAAAAGTTTGTTGCAAGTATATTTTCAGCACTTGATTTAGGGGGTGAAAGACACATGAAGTGAAAGTGAGGGATGACAGGAATGATGTGAATGAGAGAATGAAATAAAATATAATGATTGTCTGATGGATACATATACGTACATATTGCTCGAGGGTAGGATTTTGGGAATGATTCTTTCTGTCTTTTCTCAATTTTTTTTTACTCTCACTGTCTTTTTCGTGATGAAGGGGAGATCCTGACCACTGGGGCTGGTCATAAAGTCTATGGAGGAAGGTTCAGTGACGATGAGAGAGATACAATCTCAATCGAACTTGTTATTTTTTTTTGTGGGGTCTCCCTGGACATACAAACACACCCCTAAGATCTTTGCCTAAAATGTACAATCAGATAACTAAGGGATTTTTCTTAGCCATTCCATCCCTCTCTTGCCCATCTTCAAACTTTCTTCATACAAAAGCCAATGTTTTGTGGACCATAGAGTAAAAAAGAAAAGAAGTTGAGGAAGATACAGTGAGGAGTAAATTGTATCAAGCTTTGGGGAGGTCTTTAAGTAGCCGCCTGATAAAAACGCTGCCTCCCTGTATAATTGCGTTATTATGTTTTTTTTTGTCTCAATCTCCCAACATTCCTCCCCAAAAAAGTTTTATGTATGGGTCCATAGACGATGGCATAAAATTACTCTATAAGGGGAGGGGGGAGGTAAGGGTGTGTGGAAAGTGTTGGGTATGAAATTATTGTGTACGGAGGCTAGAAATAAAAATTTGACTTGTAAATGTAACAATTACGAGATAAAGAGGAAAAATTCTGCGGGGTTGTTCAAGTGTCGTCCTATGTATAAAGGCGTTCATCAACATTATATACTCATCGTGGGTATATAAAATTTAATTTCAATGGCCGTTCTCTTCATCAAGAGTCTTTTTTTTTGGGTGATTTTTCCCCACTTGTTTGTTAACAAGTTTGGATTTTGTATAAAGGTCAACTGCGTGGAGGTGCCTGGTACCAGGCGTCTCCATGATTTACTTGATTCTTTTCTATTTCTAATTAAAACTTTGAATTTTATTGCTTGAGATCAAGGAGACACTGTGAGTAAAATACATAAACTGAACGATTTTAATTGTCACCTATTCGCAGGTCGAGGGGTATATCTGGGTGTGTCAAACGGTACGACTTCCGGTCTTCTGTAATTGTTCAAAATTTTGGCTTTTGCTTTATTTAGAAAACAGCTTCAGGGATATCTTTTATCCCTCATTTATTTCGATTTAAGAATAAGTTTTAAAGGGAATTCTGTAGGAGTATGATAATGTCATATGACAAATTATAGAGAAATTATGTAGTGAATTCGTAAAAAAATAATCGATAATCAGATTTATATTAGTTACTAAGTATTCCACAGAGCTCCTTACAATGACATTCGATGCTCACTGGGCTTGAATGTTTACCTGCTCCAGAATTTACCACGAAATTGGTGATATGACATTGTCATACTGTTAGAGAATTCTCCTACATGTGTACCTTTTTGTCCATTGTGGCCGGTATATACACCATTTTGAATTTGTCAGAGTCAAAGTTAAATCAATCTAGAAAGTCAATTTCTGAGACGATTTGGTCACTTTTGGATTAAATTGAAAGGTCTTGCAATTCCTAATCTAAGGGCATCAATCTCATGTGGGTAATATACGGGTAAAATTCCGGTAATTGATTTCTTTGAGTAAATATAAATGTAAACTATTAGATTTAGATTTAGAAGAGGAGAAAGTCAAAGGTGACCGCTGCACTCAGGCCTCTCTATTGGGCCCTATTATACATCCCCTAAAATCTACTCTATTAAGGGCAAGATGTGTTAAGCTACCCCGTTCTTCGGAAAAACTCAATCAAATAGGCCGGCTGTATCCTTGATAATTCACTTGAGGCAGTGCCGCTTTACCAAAGAGCTTCCGCCTCAAATTACATAAACCGAAGCTGTCATACACAAGGTGTGTGACCGTCTTCTCAGTCTTATTGTATCCTCCTGTACATAGGATTGCAAAGGATATCATTATTATTCAGATGCTTCTTTAAACAATAATCGGTTAAAGTGTTAGCAGTCCGCCTGGCTGTTCAGCTGCTGCCACCTACAACATAATCCGTTAGTTTTTATTTTTTATCTACATTATCCATGGACAGTCTGATACAGGAGGAGAGTTAGTTGTTGCGGTCCAATCCGTTTTATGGGCCTTTAACATGAATTCTCGTGAGGAGAGCCCTAATACTGATTCAGGTCTAATGAAAGCAATTCTAGCTCCCGCAACAGCAAATCGGTGTGCTTCCTCATTGCCTACAATTCCACTATGTCCAGGTACTCAGTGTAGTCCAACCTCACATATTTGCGAGGTCGATTCTAACAGTTCCTAAATAGCTGGCATTCGGAAACAAGAGCAGACCGCGTGTTTGAACCGATGAGAATATTTGTATTTTCCTTCCCTCGACGCCAGCCTCCTGTGGCAGCAACCTCGGTCTGAAACACTAAATCAAGTGATACCTTTCCCTATGTAGGCTTAATATATAATATTTGGGTCTTTTTCAAAATCCCGAAAGACAGAATTCCGAAAACCATTGTTCCGAAAGTATCAAGCTACTCCAACGATTGCAGCCGCGCTTGCAGGGGGCAAAGAGAATTTTTCTGTGTTTTGGGAAGTTACTCTACACATTATCCTCTGTGTGATATCGACCTGTTAGGGATTTTGCCTATTCGTGATTTTAGCTTTTGAGATTTTGGTTTTCCGGACTGTGGCTTTTTCGGGATTTTAGCTGCCACTGTTAATAATGCAATGGCCACACTTGATCAGCCATGTTGATGGTCGTACAGAAAGTCATAATTAATAGTCACTGTCACTGGTAATTTCTGTATTTCGATTTCGATGCTATACAGTCAAGTTTGCTAATCCGGGCGCTTCGCTATCTGGATCGTTTATGACTAATCCATTTAAAAATTTTTTTATTTTTATTTCCGTAATATAGTCACTACAGTAACATAATATAACAATTCAAGTTTGAGAAAAAGCAAGAAAATTATTTTTATCGATTAAATTAGTGAGTGTAATCGACTTATTTCAATCTTGTGCCAGCTGGGTTCTTCACTAAAAATTTTCTAGCAGTGATATTTTCGCTAATGACAGCTGGTTGATTCAAAACATTTATTGTTTTTTCCTTGTGAAAAAAGTATTGTAAATACAAAGGTTTAATTAAAAGTGAATTAGCGAAAAGGTGACCCAGTTAGTGCATGCTAACTTATTTCAATATTATCATTATTTTACAAATTTTCTTAAATATTTTTAATATTTTTTTCATATTATGTTTCTGAATGAAACAGTGAATCATTCTATAGATTTAGAAGAAGTAAAAAAGACTTTCATCAGTCCAAAAACAAGCGTTTAAGTACCACTCTTCGGAAAACGATCCAGTTACCCCTTATTACTATACTTATATTCATTTGGATTGCTATCAAATTAGTAATATTTGAGTCATTCTACTTAAGTAGGCTTCATTTTTTTTGTAGTTAAAAATGACGTTGTCATGACCTTACGTCGTGCATCTACTCTTTATGCCACTTGGGTAGTCAAACGTTATGTATCCAATTAAAAAAAACATTAGGAAAGAAAATTCCTTTAATGTTCTGTATCGCATTTCCGATCAGTTTTTTGCAGAAATGAAATAAATTTTACAGTGTGAAAATATTAAATGTTATACTGTACCAATATTTTTCTCATAAATATGCAAATTTACTTGGTTTGGTGAATAGCGCATAAACTCCTTAACACTATAAGACATGTTAAGCTTTCTATAATTTTTATATCCTCCTCTTCAAATGTATAACATTGCAAGAAGGATATTTTATGTATAAAATGATTGAAAATATTTTATTCAAATACCTCTTCTTGGATCAGCGATACAGTTGGAAGTAGTGTATTTGGTATACATATATAAGAATTTTTTTTTGAAGTCTTATATTTATCATTTCTATTCACCAACGAAATCAGACACTCAAGTTCTTTTCCTTTAGCAATCAATATATCCCTCCATCGTATCAGTAGCATGCAAGAATATTTCTTATGCATAAATATACATATATGGATAGAGGGTGAATCCATTTCATCACCAAACCACCCCCCGCCCCAATCCTTCCTTACCCCCGCAAAGTGGTGCTCTTCTATCGACTATTGGGTGAATTTTGCATATGGTGAAGTGTGTCGTTTTCTATCAGATTTCTCTATTGTTGGAAAGAGAATCTCTCACTCTCAGCACATGAAGAAAGTGATATTGTCATGGAATTTGCATTTGGAAATTGCTCTGCTATAGGATGATTTCAAATGGGCAATTTTTCTGTTATTTTCTCAGAAGAGGGGGGAGAAGTAACAGAAAAAAAGGAAAGTTGAAGGAAAGAAAGAAAAAAAAACCAAGTAAGATCCCAAAGTATACTTTTTTTCGATTGCTCGAAGATATATGGGAAAAGGAAGAATTCTATTGGGAAAACTTACAAGGAAGAAATTTTCTGATAAGAATTGGGGAAAAAAGTTGGAAACAAACAGTTTTAGAATTTTGTATGAATGATACATTAAACATAATTCTATTAAATGTTGTATAACATGAAAAATTGCTTGAACAGAAATTGAATGAGTCCCCTTTGAGTAATGCATACAAATTTGAACTTGCAGTTTGCAGACCGCAAGTTTTCAAAATGTTCTACTTTTTTTTTTAAATTGTGGCTGTTTGATAATGACTTGCCGGTTTTACATGATTTATTGTCCTATGTACGGTTTTGGAGGTAATTCAATTTGAGAGGAAATGAGGCAACTCTTAAAATAAGGCTGTCCACTACTTCTCGATTGCTTCCTTCAAACAATCTTTAATTAGCTAAGATGCTTTACAATATCAGCTTTTGTGGTCACAGGTTAAATTCGACCTTGTCAGATCGAGCTCAAATTTTGGATTTACACGTTTTAACACTCATAGATCACAAATATCATGTGCGCTACAAATCGATTTTCGTGGACGTCCCGTCCGTCGCGTCGTATAACCGCTTCTGAGGAGAGAACGGAGGGAGATATCGACAAGCGGATTTCGACAAAGGTCAAATGACGATAGGTGGTTAGAACTAGGTGATGCCAAATCCAACCCACAATCCTTCTGCGCCATTTTGGAACAACCCCAAATTTTGATTTTCCAATAACTCAGCTCCAATTGCGTCGACCGATCTCAAATTTTAGTATAATATAGCTGGGCCTAAAACCTTTCGATAAAAAAAAATTAAGTTCCCCGACCCTCCTTATCCGAGTTATAAAGGGTAAAAAATTGAATTTGACCATATTTCCGGTTCTAATTGTCAGAATTTGAAAAATTTTGGTGTTTTGGAAAGAAATGCTACTATCCCCTAAATACCTCAACTTCATCTAATTTAATCGAAAAATCTATTTTCAAAAATTCGATGTCGAATATTTCTTTAAATAACAATTTTCGTTTGAATGTCAGGAGAGTTTTTTTCTCGAAAAAGTCATCCTGTAACCGTATTATTGTCACGTGGCAGTATCAAAATTGTCATGGCAATTCAAGTGACAACAGTCATAATCATCATCATGTTCAACCGTTTATCCTTATTGGGGTCGCGGGCCAATGACATGCAAATTAGCAGCCCACGCTTGTCGATCCTCCGCCACTTCAGGAAGATGGTCGGGTTTGATCCCAAGATGTTTCAAGGCAAGATTCTGAATTTTATTCAGCCACCTTGTCCTAGGTCTGCCTCGAGGTCGACACCTCTTCACAATGGCTTGCATAGCTTTTTTGGGGAAACTCAAATACCAACAGATTTCATTTAATAAATCGATCAAGACGGACTGGTATTTGCTAAATATCTATAAGTTAAAGAAATTTTTTGAATTGCCTTTTCGAACTTATCTGATACGACAAGAAAGCTTGGATTGTCATTGTAAGGTTTACAATTCACGTGTGGCAATACCATAAAGAATACAGTTACCCCATATGACAAGAAGGGGGAAGTGGGAACCTTTGAAATAGGATACCTTCAAAATTGAGTTTTTTCCCTTATTTTCGAATGTAATTGGATCATACATATCAAAACCTTAATTCCTTTTAAAAATAGGAGAAAAAGCTTAGTTCCAAAAGTACCCCAATTCAAAGGTACTCCACTTCCCCTATTGGTCGTACGGAGTCCCCAAGAATGATTGGGAATAGAGCGGTTTCTACTATTAAAGATTTTAACGAGAAACATTATTTTGGGAATTGGTTTACTCGGTTTACTGACATGGTTGTTGACTGTCTGCTACGGGTACATGGTACAGGATTTGCTGCATCGTTTTTGTTGCCATGAAAATGTCGAAACCACTCTTCGGTTGATGCAATAGGTAGGGGAGACTGGGGCAAAAAGTCACAAATCGAAAAATTCAAAATTCAATATCTTCCTAAGTAAAAAAAAATAGCGGCATAAATTTTTTTCTATTGATAGCCTCCATAGACCTTTTTTAATGTCGTAAGTTTCTTAGAATTCGAACAAGGAATTTAGAAAATAAAAAATATCGAAATTTTTAGCCCTATTTTTGAAATATTTTCCCTGCAGAAGATAACAATTATTACCTTTTATTAAAAAGGCCACTTGGGGTAAAAAGTAACAAAAGCTCTAAAGCAAAAAGTAACAAAAGAGCGAAGCAATTTCTAATGTCTCACGGCGAAAAGAAACGTCATTATCTTGTCTCTCCGCTTGTTGTTTGCATTGGTCAAATGATTTGCAGTGTTTTGAGTATTTTTTTTCTAAAATAGCTTGAAAAGCGTTTTTCTCGTTTTCTCACTTTTCTCGCAGAGAATATGGTGTTTTACAAAGGTGTAGATGAATAAATTTTCTATGAAAATATGTCCTCTAGGTATTTTTTCAAATTTACGGAAGCCCGTAGTGAAGCGAATCAAAATATGATAATACGCAATGTCTGGTACTATTTGCCCCAGCATTTTTGTGAATAGTCACAAAATTACCTTTTAAAAATCGGCTCGATAAACGTATTTCCTTACAACATAGAGGAAAATTACTTTGACAAAATTGTAGAGCGGTAAATTTCCTATAAAACTGCGCTAATTAGAAATTTTTGAAGCGCTCGAGTAGCTTGTAAAAAAATAATATATCCGTTTTGTGACTTTTTGCCCCAGTCTCCCCTATTGTACATCTTATTATATTCTTTTTCTCAAAAATAGTAAACTCTTTTTGACTCCCTGTCATTTGTTAGCGAAACGTTAAAAGTTGATAAATGAGACATGATTTATGAGCTATGTTCATCTCGTTTCGAATGAGACATAGAGTTGCCCAATGCAATTTAATTAGCGTTCCTTTATATCTTAAACTTCCTCTTGTAGAAAAGCGGCAAGTCATTATCAAATAACCTAATATGTAGCAGTAGAATGCAATTAACTGCATTCCCCGTAAGTTAAAGATTCTTCTCTTTTTCATTTGTTTCAAAATTTATGCAAAACTGCTTTCTTCTCCCATAGATAAATACTTTAAGAACTGTGACTAAAGAAATAATTTAGATTTTCCGCACTGTTACGGTGAAAGTTTTGTGAAAAAGCTTAAGCGAGAGATCTTAAAATGATATTCGGACAAAGTTGTGCACAAGTTTGACTTTGGTGTTTTGTGTGCGTTTTTTCCGGGGCTGACATCAAAAAAGGAAAGGGGGCTTGAGACAAATAGAAAAAGGTGTAAGAGAGTGGGTGCAGAAGGGAGAGAGGAACGATATGGTGTATTGAGAATGATTCTGGGAACTCATGTACCATCAACTATTGTCACTGAATTTAGTGATGCTGTAACATTTTGGAGCGACCACTCAGAATGGATTCACTGGAGCGTCTAATGCGTGCGGCGCCACTTCCTCCGAGCTTACCAGGCTCCCAGGGGTCGCGTCGTGCCCTCGTCCATGCCTCACTGGCGTCTGCCGTTGGTAGAAAAGGACGCCACTTGACGGGGACATTTTGTCTCACCGGAGACACAATGGAAGGAATAATACAATGTCTTGTCTTTCTCAAAGCATTCTCGGTAAGTTTCTTTGTCGTCTTCCCCATCAATTCTCTCCCACATTCACCCAATAATTCAGCAAATATTGAAACTTTTTTTTTTGTCTTCCCACAATACCCCTAACCCTTATCTGAGAAAAATGCTCAATGTCGAATTTGTCACGCAGTATTATATACCCTACTATTCTCAGGGGATCCTCTTTCATTTTTGCGGAGTCTCTTCCAGGGGTTGAAGCAGCTACAATGAGCGTGAGAAAGTTGGGGGATGTCACACTGGGGATTATAAGCAGGGGGCAGACAGACAGATATTACTAATTTCATAATTGTGCGACTGGATAATTTATGACAGTGAATGAAATGTGTGCAAGAAATTGGAATAATAGATCATTTAATAATAATGCAATAATTGTCTCATTTATTGCTTCTGTAATTGATGAGAGATTTATTAGCAAATATTGCACTCGGAAAAAATAGATTAGAATCTGTGGATCCCAAAGCATGTGTTGTACTTAGCATCTACACAGAAAAAATTATTTCGAAATATTGTTCGTAAATGTTTGTAAATTCCCATTGACGACTTACAAAAGTTCGTAAATCGTATAACCCACAAAAAAGTTTGTAAAAATTTGTACTTTTTCATACACATTGTTCGTAACTGGAGCATTTTACGTACATTTTTTTGGTCTTTTACAAACATTTGTTCGTACATTGATGTTTGTATGACAAAACTTTACAAACACATAACAAAATTTTACGAACATTTTTTATGTGTTTACGAACAGATGCTCGTAAGAACACAAAAAATGCTTGAAAATTGATCATATTACGACACTAAGACAAAAAAAGAGGGTGCGATTAACTTTTTTTCCTTATAACTTTAACACTTTTTAGGTGCAAAAATATATCAACATTTTTGAATGTTAATTTTACACCTTTTTAAGGGTAAAATTAACATGAAAAAGGTAACTTTAACCCCCAATACACCTAAAAAGGGTAATATTTACACCGATTTTGGATCAATATTGCAAGGTAAAATTAACATTTCCGGAATGTTATTTTAACTTTTTCGGATTTCTCTCAGTGGAGCAATGTTGGTTAAAAAGTACAAACTTTTACAAACTTTTTGTGGGTTATCTTATTTACAAGCATTTCGTAAGTCCCCAGTAGGAATTCACAAACATTTACAAGAAATTTCATAAAAGAAAATCTGTGTATTTTTAGCCTAAATTTAGAAAGGTGTAAAGTTTATGGTAATTTTATTATTTGTTAAGACAGTCAGTCACTAAAAAAATCACTATTAAATCTAAGATTATTGGTAAAGACACTTAATCTCTTTTCCCATTTTCCGTGTTGAATTTTCATAATTTCAAAGCTGTAAATTAACATGGTTGCAACTAATTAAAATAACCTCCAAGCCAGATTTATATTTTGCGAATGTTAATTACATGTGGGAGGCAAATTCAAAATTGAGTATTTGAAATGCAAATTTCAGAATACTATTACCAAGCGTTAAATGCCTAATTATTTAAACAACGCGCATTTAATATCATACTCTTTCAGGCTATTTCTTCAGTCTAAGTATTTTTAAAAAAAGCTTTTATCAAGCTTATTCTACAATTCAGAACTTGTTTTGTTTTTCGTTTTTAGGATAATCAAATAAACTCTATTCTACATGCAAGTATTATTTAATATCTTAGGTCAATTGGATAATTTTTGAAATTTTTTTTAGACAGAGCATGATCGAAATTGTAAATGCGAATTTCGAGATATTCGTAATCGAAATTTCGAAAATATATTTCTTGATGACACCAACTCTCACATAGTTGTTGTGTTTTAAAAATAACAATTAAGAGCATTAATAATCAAGCTTTGCGAAGTTCTCAAACTCATGACTTAAATGCTACACCTCAAAAGCCCTTTTGAGGTTCTTTACCGTTTATCCCATTTTTTCCAACTGGGCAATTTCTTAAGTTTAGTCACAACCGATTTGAACCATTTGATAAATCCTTCTTACAGTGAGTGTCAATAGTTTGTTGCCTAATGGATGTTTGAGAAATCAAGTGAAAAAAATGATAGAAAAAAATACTTTTCCAAATTTTTCTTTTTGCAGATGAGTTCCTTGTAATCCGTAGATATTGTTTATAGTTTTCAAAAAAAATAATTAATTTTATTTCATATCAAAAATAATTGTTTTCCAAAAGTTGGTCATTTTTGAAAAATCAAAAGTTTGTTGCTTCATTAAGAAAACTTATTCAAAATGGTGAAAACGTGCAACCAACTTTATGTAAACCGGTTACATTTTGAGCTTATGTCATTTGATAGGCAAATGGTGCATTTGTACATTTTTAAGGCTGTCAATGTTAAATATATAGGTGTAAGAGTCATGATAAATAACAAGAAATAATCAGTTTTTTGATAATTCATAATTTAGGTTATAATGGCAAATTACAAAAAGTTGAAAGGTGGGATATTGTCCAGAGATACTGCTGGAAGGAATCGGCGTCGCTTAATTGCCAAATTTTATGGAAATTCATGAAAATTTATACATAAAATGGTCAAATATTATAGTTATGAGGCACGAGTACATCTGAAAAACGCTACTGGTAGACCCAGGGTTTCGACTCAGAAAGTCGATAACCGCATTCTAGGTATCTCTGATAGTAACCCCATGATGTTTGCTTCAAAAATTCAAAGTCGGCTGGTTACAGAAGGCATACAGAGGCTTAAAGTTTAAAATTTTGAAATATTCATATTTTGGTGATCTTTATTTTCTATTCCTGAATTTTGAAACCTAAACGAAATGTCTCAGTAACCATAAAAATAGTTGAGGCTTTCATTTTGTATACTTATTGACTCTTACATAATTTATAAAAAATAAACGAAAAGTGCATTTATTTTTTTTTTCATTTTTTCATCTTTGCAAAAACATTTTTTCAGATCCTCAAATAATATGCTGTTATGAAGAAAAATATTACGTTTCTTTTTGTTTGTTGGTTAGATCAAAATAATAAATAAATAATGAACAAAAAGCGAAGTGGATTAATCTAGCCAGATAAATTTAGATTGGATTTTGGTAATTTTTTACTCTGAAATCGATTTTGGAATTGCATCTTATCCGATAACTTTTTCACGGAGTTGTTTTTTGACAAAATACCTATATTTGCATTTCGTTGACTATTACTGACACTGCAAGAATCGTTTTGAGGATCATTGTACCTTACTTGGTACTTAACGTATCCCTATATACTTTGACACAGTAGACGCGATCGGCGGAGACTATCAATAAGTGCTAGAATTAATGAAAGTCTCACGAACAGCAGAGTGCAAAGTCACCCGCAACAACGGTAGATTTAGTCTTTTGGTCTATTCAGTCTAATATTTTATATTTCTTAATAACAAAAAAAAAAGCATAAAAGCTCAGTTTCGAATAATACTACATATCACTTGTAATTTCGAATTTGGTATTATTTCTTTTTTCCTATTTCCTTCAGAACTTTTCCGTCATTTTGGATAAAAAAAGCTCAACAGCTTCAATTTCTAGGAAAAATATTTCAACTAAAAATTTAAATTTAACAAATTGCCCCGACCTTTTCTATCGCGAGAGGACACTGTTTTCTCCCAAGATTCTTTTAATTCTCAAGTTTGTAGTCGTAGTCGAAAAGTCTGAACAATATGAACAAAAATTTACTTAGATTTTTCTAATTTCTTTTATAAATTGACTTTTTGCAAACAAATGTTTTTTTATGCGAAAAGACAATTAGAGAGAGTACTTTCTTTTAGATGCAAAGCAATCACAGCCTTATCATTTAATTTCAATCCACTTTTCGCAAAGCAACGAAATAAAATTCAAATTAAGAGAGAAGCATTCGCAGATAAATTCAATTAAACCCCAAAAAGCTCATAAGCTAGATACAAAATACTGTCTGAAGCCTTATCTTTACAACCTCACGATTTTCTTAAGCGCAATTGTGAAAGTGTATTTATTTTTTAACTCTCTTCTTCAGCCATTTAGAACATTCCCAAAAATGCCAAAAGCGTTTCATTAATTTCTCAATTTTCAATTCACTTTCGCGGATCATTTTAGGAATGGAATATACGATAAATTGCGATGCCAAGTCAAATTTGTTAACTTGGACACTCATCCTCCTCAAAATTTTTGGCGGTAGAAAAAGAACGCGAAAATGCTTAAAATTTTGAAGATATTTCTGACGATACAAAAAAAGAGAGAATAAACTTGAAGGCGACGTATTGTAAAAATTAAATGAAATTCCATGAATATTCAAATATACTCAAGCATCATCTCCCGGATTGACTTTGCAAGGAAAATCGTTCGCTGCGTAGGCAATTTTACGATGGAGTTTGTCGACTCTGCTATCTTCATAGCCCCAACCCTACTCCACCTCCATCATACATAACACTCACTTAGTCTCTCTCCTTATTCCACTATATACCCATTTGTCTGGGTATGAGCCAAAGAGACGCCATGATATAAATGCCCAAGAAGATATGATATTCTAAAAGCAGAACCGACCATCCGTTAAATATCTTTTAATGGGTTTGTGCTCCTTTTCCATGTCTTTCACTGTCTTTCCTTCCATTTGCACTTTCACCAAATAATACAACAGATATTATCGAAGCTTTCGAATGGCACCCGAAAAAGAACTTTTATTCCTAAATAAAGCACTCAGGACAAAGGTATAATAGTGCATAGCACGTTAATACAAAAACAAAAGAGAGAGATTTGAAAATGTTCAGAAATAATAATAAAAAAGTAAAGTTAATTTTTAATGCTGTATTATTTTTAAAATTCAAAAATATTTTCCACGCAACAGTGTTAAACAGTAAATCAGGAGCGATAGTATTATCTTGTGAATAAATTATTTAGACGAACAGTTAATTATTCCTCAATTAATGGGAAATTCGTTGAGAAAATTGATGAGAAAGTTTTAATACCATTTTAAATTATTCACAGAATTAGAGACAACTCAAAATGATGTTGAGAGATCAATTAAAACTTAATTAAAATTTATATGGCTAATATCACTAAAAGAATTATTCATTTAGCAGCTTTAACAGTATTCTTACAAATAGAACGATCAAAAATGTATTAATAAATTATTATCAGATTGTTATACACTTCACTTTCGTCACAATTAACACCATTTTTGTCACTTAAATAATTTAGGCTAATTTTATAAATTTGAAAAACAAACAACTTTTCTATACTAATATTAAATTGACTTTTTACTTATTTGGGCATTTATTGTCCAGAAGAAATTGAGATTATGTTTAGCTAAACATTTAAAAATTTTCTTAATTTGATCATTAGATCTAACTGGGAATAATATTAGATTAGATAAGATTATAAAAGGGTGTGATAACTCAAAAATATATTTGGTATCGCTGCACTCTGGCCTCTCAGTTTACCAGCCCCATTGACGGTAGAATGTGTTGCCCCAAAAAGCAATATTTTCTTAATATAGTCTTGTAGAATTCCCTAAGTAAGGCATTATAAAACCAAAAATCTTTTTATTTGCTTATAACGTTCTTAGTTCCATCACTGAGATTTCTATAAGTAAAGTGGCGCACTCTTAAGAATCTTAAAAGCTTCTATAGGAATTCCAATAGATAATTCTCACTTTAAATCTTTTGAAAGTGCACTAAAACCTTGTTTAATACTTGGTTCTATAAGGCAGTTGTTTTGCTTCTTGGGACACCAGCCAGTTCTCCGGACAAATTTCATCAAACAGGCCGGTTTTAACCCTGATAACTCATTCTGAGACATACACAGAAAAATTTTGACTCTAAATTTAAGAATATATAAGATCCTGGAAACTTAAATTGGACGTGAATCCCCGAGGCGTTTAAGTAGAAGCACTGGAGCAAAAGAAATGGGCTAGAATCCCTAGCTCTTTCAAGTTAAAAGATCAGGAACTTAAGTTCAGCATTAAAAAATGTCTACAGATTTGCAAATTGTAACTAAAACTAAATGATCATTTATGTCCCATTGAATGCTCATCCTATTCATATGTTTGTTAAGGCAGTGTCCGGTTTTTCAAGGTCAAAGATTAAAAAAGACTCTAGAGCGCATTTATCAGGCGAATGAGGTCATCTTTGGGCTCTTTGGAAAAGTCTTTGTTTGAACCGGTTTTCATTACCGGTAACTAATAGTTATTCGAAAATTAGCTTTACTGCTAATTTATACTAACTTTTATTCGAAATTCAATTATATAAGTCCTAAGTTTTTTTGGGTTATGTTTTGAGTGATTTATAGATTTGTTCAAATCGGTTGTGAACCGGAACCGATGAGTTATGAAATTATGAACCGATTTATCCGAAAATCAATTTTATTACTATTAAAATTATTTTGTTGGGATCTTTCAAGTAATTTACAAATCAGTTTAAATCGCGAAAGTACCTTTGAGGGATAGCATCTAAGTCACGAGTTCGAGCACTTCGCAAAGCCAAGGATGCTTTGCCACCCCTTTAAACAGGATTTTCGCTTCTTTCACAATCACCTTTCATTAGAAGGTCAGGGTGTCTTCTGAATGGTGGCAATCCTGCTTCCATGTTTCCGCTGAGCGTAACATCAGAGTGGCCAAGTACGTCTCCGTCTTTATAAAAAGCGGAAGCTTTGGCAGGCTTAGCAGGATCTCAAGAGCTGCTGTTTGTGCCCTTGTGATAGTCCCATTTACTGAAATCTTTGAAACTGCTTTAGTGATCCCGTCGAGTTTTTAAATTCGACTTTCGGCCATCAAGTCACACTTGTATAAGAAATTAACTTTAATTTAACTGCCATTGAATTGTTTGTTTTTTTTTTTTTTTGCAACCTGGGCGCCACTAAAGATTGTATGGGAAACTGGATATTTTGAAAAGTTGATAATTTTGTGTAAAGTTTGTTTTTAGTAAAATCGTGAGAATTATTAGAACCTCTCAATACTCACATAGTTGTCTAGAATTGAGCCTGATATAATAGGGTAAAGTGATATAATTTGGAATTAGTGTTACAAGTTGGGCAATTCGCCGGTACAAGTAGGACATGGCTTTTTTCTTGATAAATACAGTACAAAATTTGTTTTTAAGTACAAGGAACCAAATTATAAAACTAAAGCATTAAAAATATACAAATAAAAATGAAGTACTAAATTTATCAAGACAAAAAGTCCTGTCCAAATTGTGCCATTGTCCAACTTGTACCACTTTACCCTAGGAACAATAAATTTCATTAAGTTAAAAAATATTTGATATTAAAAATGACTGTCTTTGTGATCTTTGGAGAAAGTTTGGTTAAAAAAAATCATTGTGGTAAATTTCACATAAAATATGATGGAAGAGAGTAAGAATTATAATATGTATATTGGGGCTTTTCATCACGTTTCCTTGAAGCGTATAACCCATTTTCATGGGAAGAAAGTTGATGGTTTGACGGAATAAGATGAGTTTTCCTGTTGAGCAAACATGTCAATTATTCTCACACTGAAGTTATTATGGGGAGGATGTTAAAACTTTGAGTGGGCGATAGATAGGTAAAAGGTTATTTACGGCTCCTGTTTCTTGTTATACACATTTCCGCTCACAATTAACGACACATAACCCGATAATGCGCTGGGATGCTGTGTAAGTGACTATAACCCCTAGCGACTGTCTGATGGATTCTGGGTACTGTTTGTGGTACAGAGTTTAAAATTTCTCACCATTTCCTGCCACAGGGTCTCAACATACTATCCAAACACGGTGAATGTGTAAGACATTAAAGTGGGGATGACGATGTCATTATTGGGGGTATTAAATTCTTTTCTTTTCACTCCACATAAACATTTTTCCGTGCTTCTTGGGTGTTGGAAAGAATTATTTCACTGTGAAGTAAAGAGATGTATATATTTTTGGCCAGAAGGATTGTGAATGGAATTTATGGTTTGTTGTAAATCACTCGGTTAAGTCCCTTTTCTCTCTTGAGGATAATTGGAATTGTTGATTATTGGAGTTACATGTTACAAAGCTTTATGAGAAAATATAAATAAAAATCCATTAATATTGTTTTATATTTCAACATAAAAGTTCTTTTTTGTGCAACATTTTATTTATTTGGATAATAAGAAAATAATTCAATTATTGAAAATGATAATAAACTGTTTTAAATTAGCTGTGGTTAGTAAAAATAATAAAATTAATTGGTTTTGGATACTATTGGTAATATGAAAAAATATTTTTAAGCAAAATCATGAAAATATTCTGGAAAATATCAATTTAAATGTATTTTTAATTAAAATATTATATATGGGAAAATTGCTGTTATTTATTTGATAATTTTATGAATATTTAATTATTTTTATTTGTTTTATTTTTACTGAAACTACAATTCATTTCCCGAACTCCACACTCATGTTGTCGTGCAATTTTAAACATTTTTCATGGAGTAAACAGGTCGGCTATTCATAATTGACACGCTCAGAGCAGAAGTGGTCTCCTTTTTATGCATTTCCCTATTAAGACAGTCCACTTCTTCTCTGAGCGTCTCAATTCGCTTTGGTTGCCGATCATGTAGACTGATCGGCGCCGATCAGTGCGATTCATTGGCAATGACTTTTTCGACCTTAGAGACAATCTAAAGGGAACTTATATACGATTTTTGAAAAAAAATAGATTTTACCCTGTTTGTAAGGTCGTGATCTAATCTAAGATACCAAACGGTTATAGATTAGCGACTTCAGGTTTTCAGATGACTGAATGTTTTTTGTAAAATGTATTTTTTAAAATCTGTGAAAAATTCAGAAAATGAAGAGCATTGTGTAGAATCTAAAAATAATAATTCAAAGTTCCGAAATCAGTCAATTGTCCATTTTTTTAGTGGGCACAGACTCAAACCGAAATCCGATCATGTTCAAGACAAACGGTTAGAGACAGCAATTTGGTGTTTTGGTGAGACACCCCACCAATCCCCCCCCCCAAAAGTCATTTTGAAGGCAATGATTTAAGAATCAGTTACTTATAACACTTTTGCACCAAGGGGTAACTCATTTCTAGTTTTTCTGACAAGGGTTTCTGGTTTCTCGGGTTTCGCGATGCAGACATTGGGTTTCTCGGGTTTCGCGATGCAAAAGAGTGGGTTTCTCGGGTCTCGCGATGCAAAGAGTGGGGTTTCTCGGGTTTCGCGATGCAATTCTTGAATTTCTCGGGTTTCGCGATGTAAAGAGTGGGTTTCTCGGGTTTCGCGATGCAATTCTTGAGTTTCTCGGGTTTCGCTATGCAATTTTTGAGTTTCTCGGGTTTCGCGATGCAATTCTTGGGTTTCTCGGGTTTCACGATGCAAAGAGTGGGTTTCGCGATGCAAAGAGTGGGGTTTCTCGGGTTTCGCGATGTAATTCTTGAATTTCTCGGGTTTCGCGATGCAAAGAGTGGGTTTCTCGGGTTTCTAGATGCAATTATTGGGTTTCTCGAAGCGTTTCTCGGACAATTGACGAGGGTTTCTCAATATGAGTTACACCTTGTTTTGCACAGTAATTGAGAAATTAAATGGCATTGGTTTGTTTGAATCTGGAATGAACAGGTACGAACTCTGAAGTTAGTCAGTTGTCAGTTAGTTGATATTCCTTACAATTTCCGGTTTTGTGGTTTAAGGTGAAATCCGACCTCATCTGATCAGGTCCAAATTTTGGATTTACACATTTTGACACTCCATGCACAAAAATCAATTTTCGTGGCCGTCCCGTCCCATTCATTGTAAAACCAGTTCTGGGGAGAGAACGGAGAGAGATTTCAACAAGCGGTTTCCGGTAAAGGTTAAATGTCTATTAGTGGATAGAAATTGATTATGTCAGATCCACTTCCCGAACTTGGCCAGAGGCTATCCCTAATGTTTATTAACTGACTTTAATGAACCCTTCTGTTAAAAAAAGACTATTTAAAACGCAAAATGTCCAGTGATCAGCCCAGATAAGCTTATGGTAGTTACCACTACTTTTTTCTTAGAAATGGTTTTCTTGTGCATTTTGCAGGCAGTTAAGTTTGTTTCTGAAGCCAGAAGGAAATGTAGTTGTCAATATATATTTTACAATATTTTTCGTATTTTTTAAAATTTATTTTCACCATTTCACATGAAATGACTTACACTATATTATATTTTTACTAACACTTTTATCGTGAATTGATAGGCGGTGACAGTATTTGTTAGACACAAAAATGTGTGTAAAAAATCAACTTTCACATTTCGTTTTTATCCCAACTTTAGTTGTCTATCACAATGATTTCCTACATGTGCCACTTTCAGACGAAAAAGCCTTCAATGTTCATCTTTCTGGTGCCTATTTTTCCAATAGTCACAATCCATTTTCACCCATTTTTCTTCACGAGGCCATCACACACGTCGTTTTGTTGTATTTCACTTCTTTTTTTTCTTGGTTCACTATACATGAACCATCGAAATGTCTTAAAAATGGGTTGTATGAGCTTGGTACAATAGAAAGGATCTGCACGAGGAACTTCTCTCAGTATAGTTGAGTGTTCCTTTTTTTCTGCTGCTCTTGTTCGCCGGGAAATTGTGGAAAGTTGGAAATGAATTTTCTCTTTTCCTTATATGTACTCCATCTCAAAAAGGGATGCTTTTCTCTTGCCTCTTCCTATATATATACATAGTTATGGAGTGAAAAAAAATAACAGCATTCTTAAGGAATCAAGAAGTGAAATTCAGTCTTGGGGTAACTTTTTTTTTCTTCTTGCTTGTCTCATAGTACGATAGATTTTTATTGACATCTCTAAATTATATTAAGTTCACTTTGTGAGGGAGAATTTTGCATTTTAAGCTCTTTTCTGTATATGTGAAAGAGTTGCGGTATGAATGAAAATCTTTGAAGAACACTTCTTAAAATGAAGATCTTTTATAAAACATTTTGGTTCTTGAAGGATGTCTTTAAAGGGGAAATAAGAAAGGAATAGGGTGGTTGAGCCATATAATGCTACTTTCAGAATGCGCTTCCTTTTAACTTTTACACTGTTTATTTCAGAGGTATGCAAGAACCGTTTGAAACCGAATAAACGTGCGTCGTTTTGACCATTGACGTACAAGTTTTATTTGACATTTGACCGGTTTCAAACGGTTTTTGCACACTTCTGGTTTAATTGAATAAGATACGATTTTGGTTGGAGATACTTTGATTACAATCTTTGAAAGATAATATGATTTTTTTTTAATTCGTCTGGGGACTTTTACGTACTGTGTCATTCAGATTTAAAGGATACTTGTTTCCATTTTTACTAACCCTAATTCCAACTGCAACTCACAGTATGTACTATAAGTTTTATTTCTGTTTATATTATTTTTAAACGACTTCAAAATCAAAATTGCAATTTAGAGGTGATACTGTCCCGCCCTTTTCTACCTAACTGTCATGAGAACTGGTGAGTTTTCGGAAGCAAAACCAGAGGAAATCGCGCCTCAGGTACGCTTTTTGACTAAAGTCTTTGACATAGTTAGCCATAATCTTCTGTTGGAGACGTTGGAGAATCTTGGAAATCGAGGATCTATTTATGGGCTTTTGATTTCTTTCTTAAAGGGGAGACTTCAATGCCTCATGATTGGGTTAGATGTTGTCGGTGAGTCTCAAGCGCTCATGTTTGTAGTTCCTAAAACTGGGCCCTGTTCTGTTCAATGTTTACGTGAATGATTTCTTTTGGATGGGTTTAGAGGGAAGGAGGGGCATCGCTTATGCTGATGACATGGTGATCACTTACTCAGAGTCTTCTGAGAATTCGATTTGGGACGCTATAGGGTAAGATGGGGTAATTCGGAATCATGCCTATTTTCTAAATCATGAGATTTTCTCACTGTTTCAGAAGGCCAAATTTTAAAAGAAAACCACGAAGAAGTAAAAGGTTTTACATTGGAAGTACGTCTTCGTATTTTTTTTCCTTTTTGGCATCTAAAACTGTAAAGAAATCTCAAAGTTCCAAATTAGACATGATTCCAAATTACCCCATCTTACCATAGATGATGATTTGAGCGAATGGTTTAAAGTGATAATAATATTCAGATTTTGTATGGCTAATGTTCGGGTGGACCTGCAATTTTGTGAAGACGGGCTTGGAATGATTGGGGTGTTATCCTTATGGGCGCTGGGTCTTGTTGAGTGTGGGGTGCAGTTCCGGTTTTGACGGTTTACCTTACTTTGCTGCTGTATCATGGGGTACTCTCCCAAACTTCCAGGGTTCTTAGAATGATTCAGTTTAATTTTAATTTATTTTTATGATTCTCTTCCTGTAATTTTTGAAGTTCCAATTTGCTTTAACATTAACCTTAATTTTGAATTTTTATAGGGGGTGTAACACCTCCAAGAGGGCGCAAACAGTCATTAGCTATGCGTTCACCCTTTAAACTTCATTCCGTATCCGAACCAATGCTCATACAGCCAGTGAAAAAGCATTGACACCGTTTGTCTTCGGAGACTGGTCACCAACGCTAAGACAGCGTCGGACGCATGGCACAGGGAGGGGGTTATACGAAGTTTATTAAATTATTATCATGTCCCTTGATGGTTCGTTTATGAAATAAAATCGCTCTAGCGTCTGTTTTGATACCCCTAAGTGTGCCTCGGCTAAAATATAAAGTGAAATTGACCTTCTAATTTATTTATAAACGTTAGGAATTTGTGCAAATGAGATACTGTAGAGAATATGAGATGGTAGAAAAAATAAGTTAATCATCATCTTCGAAATTCATTTAACTACAGGATTTCATGATAACGTTCTGACTGTATAAAAACTTTCAGATTTTCAAAAGAGATTATATGCACCAAGATTTATGCAAAGATAACAAGGAGAAATGCACAATAAGGCGCCTTCTATACGGGGGGATTTCGAAATGCACTCCACTGCGCTATGCAGCGATGAGTCTCGGGAAATCTCCCCTAGTGGTTCATGCCTGAGATAAATTTTCTCTACCCTCTGTTATAAATTCTCCAAGTGTGTTCTAGCTAAAAAAGATAGTCTGGAAGACTATCTATTTTATTTCGAAACATTTCAAACGTCAATCACACAATGTTTTACAATCAAAGAATTTGTTAAAGATAGGTAAAGTTAGTATTTATGCTTGGTGACGAACACTTTATAAGGAAGAGGAGATGAGGAGGCACCCATCCTCTATATCAAAACCATCTATCAAATATATAATACCGCAGGATTTTATGCTAATATTGTTGCTAAATTAAGATAATATCCTAAGTTTTTATTTTCCTATAAATCAACTTTAACAATTCGACCATTAATAAAGATTAAACGATACATTCAGAAGAGTGATCGATACCGTGTTCCTATTTCACCAGCTTTTCAACTCTTGATAACTTTGAAAATAGTTCGCGAGAAAAATATCTTTTGAAAAATAAAAAAAAATGATTTAAAATTGATTGAAAGGTCAAAATATTCGAACATAAACAAATGGAGCTTTCGAAGAGAGAGATTTTAAGCGCCAAAAGATAGGCAAAAATGCACCGGTCTAAAGCTCAGTGGGTGATTTTTTGTGTCAAAATGGCGGTTTCGAAACAAAATCCCCCTGTTTAGATGCTCCCGGGGGAATTTTATTTCGAAAGGGACATTTAGAAGAAATTAAGAAACTAATTCATAAATATCCTTTGATGTTATCAAGTATAAAATTTTAGAAATGTTGTGATTCTTGAAAGAAAAAAAGGAATATTGAAATAAAATTACAGATTTATTCAAGATGGTGGAAAATGGTATAGCGATATTAACTTGTGCCACAACCTTAATTTCAGTTGGAAATCTTTTGGCGTCGCTGATTTTCATATTATTTTATATCGCGATATTTTGCATGGGGATATGGCAAAAACCTTCACGACATATTGTTAAGTGCTCTTGGGGGTGGGAAAATGCTAAAGAGAACAAGAAGTAAAAATGGAAGGGTGGATGGATGTACTTTTTTCACTGAGGCACAAGAAATTGCCTCTGGGATTTTTTTTTGAGACATCACCACAGATTTTTTTTCATCCACCATATATTTTACTGAAGAAAATAATTTTCTCAACCCCATACACCTTTTTTTGCCATGTTTTTGCCTCTTGTGCACCCTCAAGCAACCTCTTGTAGTTTGTGTTCTAAGCCACTGCTGCTGAATATATTTTGCACCATACATCCTTTTATGAAAATGGTGAAAAATCTCTTATGTGTGGCAAAGTTTCAACTTTTATACTCCATAGTGGCAAATTTGTCACGTGGAATGAAAAGGTGGTGTCTCTTTTCCATAATTTTCTAGAATAAGTTCTACCTACAATTTGTGAACCAGCTTGTACTATCAGATTGGATGATGCTGCAATGACTTTCTGGGGATATTATGTACAACGATTTTGACCTAAATTTTTGCATTTTCAATTTAAAATTTATCAAGGAAAAGTAGTCTCTCTGTAGAGATATTTGCATTTTTTATTGGTGACTTTAAAAGATGAGATGTGTTAGGGTTAGATCAATATGTAACCTGAATGCTTCTATATGATATCAGGTTTACCTTTGAAGAAACAGATATATCGGTTAGCTCAAAGAAAATTCATCTCTTTGTGAAACGTGGTGTAAGCAAATATTCTAGAAATTGTTTCCATTGACCATCAGATGATGGTATCAATCAATACAGATCGAATATCAGTTTGCTCTCAAATGTGATGCATTGGGAGGTGGAATAGATCGAATGATAAAGTCATGTAGTGAAGGTTGACTGTGGGCGAAGTGAAATTTATTAAATAAACCAACAAGATATTGATTAAATCAAATTTAGGTAAGATTCTGATTGTAACTCAGTAAATTAAACTTCATCTGTATTTCTGTGTACTTTATTGGTCTTGAATGTGCTTATGATTCTCAAAAGTCAAAGTGAATTTTGTGGAAATGATTTTTACGTAATTGGAGTCTGTTTGTGTTAGTAAGAGCATTTGGCTCTTTTCGTTTTTTGATAAGTTCTGAACTCAATGACATAATTTTAAGTAGTTGTTGAATATTCAACTACTTTAAAAAATACATATAAAAATGAGACAGACAGACATCATTGCCTTGAGAGCGAAAATGAAACGGCATGACTAAACTTCAACTCTAAGTACTTAACTAATGCCTTCGTGAATGTCCTTAATTAAGTACTTTGTGTTAAGGACATGAAAAGTATTTTCATTAAATACTTAATTAAGGACTTTTGACTAAGCACTTTTTAAGTACCTAATTGCCCTAACCAAAAGTTTTATACTTGTTTCCTTGTCATAATTAACACATTGAAACTGTTATTAGACCGGATGCACGATTGAAATAGCGTAAACTGGTGCTGGACTGGTTATTAAAATTTAACGGAAAAAATTTCAGATATGTCTGAAACACGAAAATCGATGAGTTTAAATGGATTATTGAAAATCTGGTAAAATTAGATCTTTATGACTCCGGCATACCTTTTAGATCAGGAAAATTTCATGAAATCGAAATTCGAAACGCTTTCTTTCTCACATGTTTTGAATATGTCTATCTCACTCTTTCGAATACCAAATTCGATTGAGCAAAATTAAATTTGGAGTGATGTTTAAGAGAAGAAGAAGAAGAGTGCGAGAGAATGAAATAGACATATTCAAAACATGTGAGAAAGAAAGGGATCTGAATTTTGACTTTATGAAATTTTCCTGATTTAAAAGGTGTGCCGCAGGTATTAGAACATGAATTTATGGGGCTAAAGGGAAGAAATATTAGCATTCGATACTTTTTTGAGGCACTTAAGGGCCCACATAGACTCAATCTGATCCTCGGGAACATTTAGCCTATAAAATTTGGCAGTAAATATGTAACCCAAACTGTCATACACTAATGGCTCCGGATCATTGAGTAGAGGAACTTTGAATAAATTTCCTTTACCTAAGCCTCTTCTGCCAAATTTCACTGGCTAGATATTCTCGAGGAACAGCCTGAGTCTCTTTGGGCCCTTACACTTCGTAATTGTGAACTGAAATATACCTGAGAAAAGAAATATTGGAATATGGGAATCCCTTGGATATCTTACACAAATATTCAAATTGGACAGGATTCCCTTTATTAAAAAAAAAAAATTATAAACTTATAAGGTGACAAAGCCTTTAATGAATGCTTTGCGATATGCTAGAACTCGTGACGTAGAAGCTATAACTCAAAAGTACTTTCGCATTATTTACCGTTAACCGCTTCTCAACCGATTTAAACCGATTCATGAATCACTCAAAAGATCCCCCAAAATAGTTTAGAAGAAAAGAATCGAATTGATTTTTTTGTAGCCAAAATGACTTATGGGTTCATAATCGATTCATTACCGGTTTACAACTGATTTGACAGATTTATAAATTATTCAAAACATTTCCCAAAATATTCATTTTAGGAGTTATTTATTTCGAGTAAAAGTCTGTTATCGGTTACGCACCGATTCAATACCAGTTCATAACCGATTGGAATTGATTCAGGATTGTCAGGAATTCTATCAAAACCTTTCTAACAAGTTCAAACAACAAGTTCTAACAAGTTCGGATAAGAAATACGCTCTCTGGACCTTTTTAAGCCTTTGGCTTTGAAACATCGTTATTGGGAATGATTCATCGGTATTTTCGTTATAAGGACGAAGTGTCCGTCCAGTCCATAAAGGAAAAATCATACGACTTATTTCCGAACAATTCCAAAAAACACACAGTTTTCGAGGAGAAAGGGAAAGGTAAGGGAAAATGAGGGCATGTGAACGATCCTTGGGTCGACATATGAAGGGGGCTGCGACTCCGAAAGTTCGAAATCTGTCTCTAATCGTTTGGGCTCTAAGCGTGGTAACAGCCGGACACATAGACGGACAGACGGATAAACAGTATAACGTTCAAAAACTCGAAACTTGAGGCTTTCTAAATTCTACCAAAGTACAACCCCTTCGGAGGAGTCGAAAAATGTATGTAACTCAAAATCGAGAGGCTCTCTCTGTGAATATCAGAGCAGAAATAAGTCTTATTATTTGTACAAAACCTCTTTTCTTCCAAAGTAATCTAATTTGTAATTTAAAATATTATTTAATAAATTAATTTATTAATTTATTTTATATCTCTGTTTTTTTTAGGTAAGTGGATGATGTCGAGCTTGAAAACTGTTTTGGGGACCTATGAAAAGGTTTGTTCTAGACGATGTAGAGGGGTAAATGGAACAATTTGACTTATTTTGCCTTCATTTGGTGAGCTATTATTACTGTTATTACTATATCGTATTTGAAATCTTGCAAATCTCTTTTACTCAATTTAATCCTCAATCAAATCCTCAATTTAGAGTCGAGACGAATCAAGTCAATTAAAAATCTATTAGGTATCTTTTTAAAATCATAGATCAATATATTTTGTGTTAGAGTGTTTCTAGGAAGCTCTTGCAGAATCTTACTTCAAGTAAATTAAGAATTTATAGTTCAATAACGCTTTCCTTGAATTCTATAAACGACAATATGGAGAAGAAAATGAATTATATTTATTTGAGATCAAAGGTTAAGCGCCTTGGTTTGTCATTGTACATTCCACTAAGCATATTCTTTGATTTCAAACCACTTTATGACAGTACATACACACAGCGACTTACTCCATGGCGCATGAGTGTTTCTCACATGAAGTATAGGGGTAAATGTAAATTTTACCCCACAGTACATAGTTCGTAAAAAAGTACCGTGCAACATCTCTCAGGGCAATTTACTCTGATCCTTGAAAATATTTTGTTTGTAAAATTGGGCAGTAGAGTATTACACTGAGAAAAAAAGAGGCTGCGATTAACTGTTTTTCCTCATAACTTTAACACTTTTTAGGTGTAAAAATAAATCAACGTTTTTTAATGATAATTTTACACCTCTGAGGGTAAATTTAACATGAGAAAGGGTAACTTTAACCCATAATACACCTAAAAAGGGTACTATTTACACTGATTTCAGATCTGCAGGGTAAAATTAATTTTTCCGAAATGTTATTTCGACTTTTTCGGATTTCTCTCATTGTATGGAAAATTTATGCAAAGAATCTTTAATCGATGATCGTAAGCCATCGGTGTATGGTCATTTGCGAAAAAGCTTTACAGCAAAATTTTACAGGCTATAAATATTCTGGATGATCAACCTGAGTCTATTTGGGCCCTTAGGTACGGTATGCGTAAAAACAGGTCCGCAACATAATGTTTAGTAAATATTTTAAGATGAATTTCTTTATTTATTTGCTCAAAATCGATGATAAAGTTTATGATGTATCCTGTGAAGCCTATCAATCATTATTTGAGGTTTTTTTTTTAGCTGTATTTGCATTTTTTTTTGCTTCTGCCGACTCATGGTATATTCTCATGTTATATGCAGAAAAAAAACTAGCATTGTGATCCCTTGTGATCCTTCGAAAGGAGTATTGTTATACAATTTATATTTCCACCTGGTATAGGAACTATTTTGCCACTATTTCATTCACCATGAGTAGGATTGGATGGTGTAACTGTAACACACAAAAAAAATCCTTCATAATGGTTTCGGTCGGATGTTGGGAATTTTCTATGGGATATCATGAAAAATTCAACTCAACCATTATTCTGTACATAGTATTATAATGTTTTTGAATCTGTAGAAATGTGTCTCTTTTTTTCTGTGTCCTCTGTGAATGAGTTACAATTGTTGGGATGAAATAGATGGAGGAGGGAGGGTTGGAGGTGGAGAAAGATATGGTTGAGGAAAAAGATGGGAAATTGCTCAATGGGAGTGTGTGTAGATATACAATATAATGCCCCAATTTTCCGCGTGGATAAATGGTGAAATGCTGAAGCTGTGGAAAAGCTGATCTCACTCAATGATTATTCAACAGTGCGGCAACATATGCTCCTCTAGAGAGATCCACCTCCCTCATTGTATTTTTTTTTCTTTCCCTTACAATTGTTTCCGAGGCATTGTCGAAAATGAGAGCTTTATTTATTTTGTTGATATCCTTGTTTGATTATGTCGTATGTAGGATTAAGTTTTGGGTCAGAAACTAAAGGGAAAAGAAAAGGAAAATTACACGATATAGAGACCATATCTTTTTTTTTCATTTTGACTTCCTTAATAGTATCTGGTCCATTGATGCGTATACATACTTCATGTTATTGAGAGTCCAGAAGAGCTTCAACTAATTACATATCCCAATTCCGTAATTTCATTGTGACTGAAGTGTATATGGTAAATGTGAAAGGATGAGAAATATAATGAAATCAGTCATTCGTATGTGACAATTTCATCGAATTCTCTCTCAATTGTTATTCTAGACATTTATTCGCGCATATATTTCGTGCCTTTCTTTTTTCCCTCCCAAAATTCAGCACACCTCGTTGTATTTGCCATTGTAGTACGTTTTCGTAGAAAAGCATTTTGGGTTTTGGATTTCGAAGCTCCGATGAGGTGTATTCCTCCTATTTATTTATTTTCTACCACTTCCCCAATACCTCCTGATCACGCGAAACTAAACTCTATACAATTGAGATACTATGCCTTTGGTTAGGGTTTCTATCAGACGTATATACGTTGGGGGTACAACAGGGATGATGCTATGGAGTGAGATATGAAATTTTGCGACCTGCATACGTTATGAGGGTGATGTGTGATGAGTTTGTTGAAAATCGAATAGTCGTCACTATGTCTAAATTACAAATATATATTTAGAAATCACCATCCTCCCCCACATATAGATCCCTCAGTCCTTGTACAACTTGACGAATTGAACAGGCGGATGAGTGACTTATTGGACATTCGATAGACGAGGGTGGATTTCGATCAATTTATCACATGCCTTGTCTCAGCAAATTATTTGATATTTTAGACAAATATTTGACCAACTTCTCATTCCTAAACTTTGAAAGCTGCTTTAGTTTTTCTCAAGGACTTACAATTAGATGGGTTGCCAAAGTTTAAGGAGGAACTGTAAATAATTAAGTTAATTATAGGAAACTTTATTTGTAAACTTTTTTTTCTATCTTAAAACCCTCAAAACGCTATTCTTTTATTGGCCTATCTCTACAATAAGAACAATCTGTGTTAGAGGAAACTGGGGCACCACCAAACACGGGGTACCACCAAACACTGCGATTTTTTAATCGAATATTTGACTTCAGAGGATAAGACTTATAGAAATTTATAGGCACTATAGTGATGCTTGTCCACTGAAGGAATTGTCGAGATAGTCCAACTAGTTTAGAAATAAAAATTAGTGTTTGGTGGTACCCCGTGTTTGGTGCCCCAGTTTCCCCTATTCCTCGATTATTCAATATTGTAGTAGGACTGTTGAGCCTAGAGGAGTTGGAAGGAAAAAGCCCGTCCTGAGGAGGACTCATGTAAGGCAACGGTACCATTCACTATTCAGATGGTCTCGTAACTTTGAGGGGTGTTATAACGGCGGCTAACCTCAAATTACGATATCGTTATAGTTCCGCTAGATGGGATTGTGAGTACTCGAAGAGTTATTCCGAAGGGCCTAATCGAATTGGTTCTTCATTCGGTCTTGACAAGTGAAAGCGAGGAGGACGACAAATTCGTAGCTGTCTTTTAATGGGCAATGGGGTTTAATTACATGAGGCTAACGATGAAGGGTGCTTCAGCATGTTCTGGTGTGGGCCTGTAGCATTCGTCTTACAATATCTTTAGGGGAAGGTTTTAAGACTTTGCACAAACTCTGGAACACTTCACATTTTTACCGCATATACCTTTAATAAGTCTGACCTATTTTTTTAGGATATGTATTGCTATAGATGGGTCAGATTCATTAAAGGACTAGAGGTAAAATATGAAGTGGTCGAAACTACAGTGTGTTCGAAACCTGAAAGCCTAGCTCTAAGTCTCAATGCTCCACTTTAATTTTTTACTTAAATGTCGCTACGTCGTTGACTCCTGTCCTGAGTCATCGCCCGTTATTGTAGCGCACTTAGTTTTTTTTAAGGAACCTTTTCGGTTCCTAATTTTATGACTTTCTCTCATCAAGCATCCGGCACATGTAACCAAGAAAACTTAATTTTCGTGCCTGGATAAAACTCACTTCGTTGTAGTATCTTTAAGAGGACAGAAAATCCGATGAAACATCCGTTTTTCCAAAACCGGTAACTCTTGCATTAGTACGCGGTTACTGCTACATCCACGACTATGTGAGATAATGGACTTTACAGCACAGTGGTTTTGTACTTTGATCTTCGATGGCCAAGAGGTCTTCCTTGAACAGAAAATAGAACAAGTGATTAGAGTACAAAGTAGTACCGTCTTTCCGTTCTATGCTTAGCATTTGACTCTATTCTAACTTCATTATCTGTAATAAACATCGAATCGGCTGGGTATTTGAAGTCAGGCCATCCCGTTACCTCAAATCTGAATCCACCCTGAACATCTCGGATCGGTCAATTACCGTTTCTTACTTGATGATTGAGTTGAAGTCTATAGTTTTTATCAAGCTGCTTAGCTTAAGTAGATTGTCAACCATCCGAATGACGTCCGACAAACTCCCCTGTAGGTTTTATCATAGGCCTGATTGTAGTTGATGAAAAACTATTAAAAAGTACAATGAAGGATTTCAATCTGAGAAATCTACATCGGAACTTATTTTCAATCATATACTTAAGTGGTAAAATAATACGTCCTTTTGAGGGACAAGGTCTTCGCTTTTAAGGTAAGGTGCCCTCAAGTCGACCAGTAGAGTTATTTATTCAATTTATTTATATTTGCACTTTGGCATATGATCTAACATTAATAGGTCAATTATTCCATAAATAAATACGAATCAGTGTCAATTTTATAGAAATTCACCATTAAAACATTCAAATATTGACCACCGGTCGAGTAGAGGAACCGGTTGACTCGAGGGCGCTTTACCTTATAAGTTAATTATTTTTTTGGTATATGTTTTCGGATTATCAATGCATATCGTCTCATGTATACTAGTGACCTTAAACCCTTCTTCAAAGAATTTATAGCTTGAAATCAATTAGAGGAAAGCGCGCCCCTTCAGCAATTTTTGAAGTGACTTTTATCGCTTTAGATCGATGAGTATTAGGCCAAAGAGAAAGAACGAAGAAAATATAAAGCATGATCGAGTACTATTATTTTCCTATTACTTACAACTTAAGAACTTTTCTCGTTGAAACAATTAGTGTACAAGTAATTTTTGAGAGATAACATCAAAGTTTGAGTATTCTGTGAAGCTGGGATACTTTATTACGAATTCTGTGCCTTTAAGTCAACATAATTTGTTGGACTGCTACATCTTTGGTCTCATGATCAATGGTACAACAATATAAAACCGTGTTATCTTTTAATTTCAAAAGAAAAGCTAACATTTTATAGAATTTCATAATGTTGAGTAAGTCATTCTATGGCTGAAATTTACAATACGATATCGATTGGACATGATAGACTGGTATTACATGGTGTGGTGTGGAAAGAGGGGTTTTCCAGAATTCTCATGGTGAAAATTAATATAAAAGGGGCACATGGGGCACATGAATATTAATTTGCATAGTGACGGATGAGAGAGGCATCGCATTAGATCAATATCCGATTTGGTGGGAGTTGTGTGGAATATCGCGGAAGTGGTTTGACAGTTTGATTAGATAATCCTTCAGTAAAACATTGAATAGATGTCGAATATATGACTATATTCACAGAAACTTTCAAAATGCAAATTAATTCGATCATCTGAGTGAATTTAGTGAATAGAATAAAAACTATATTCACCATTTGACAAATATATAAACAATAGACGAAGGTTTTTTTTTCTTATTTTATGGAAAAACATTTGAAAATTCTAAAATGAAATTGATGATAACACATTTATTCTTGTTGAAAAGTTCTCACGGAATTCATTTTGCATAGTGCTTCAAAATGTACGGGAGGAGGTTGGGATGAGATTATGGTGGGATATTCGCTATGGAACCACCATACAAAAGTATTATCTTATTCAAATCATTCAACTCTTTTCACTACTTCTTCTTTTATACACTCCTCCATCGTCTGCAACATCATTTATTGCCGTGAATTTTGCCCCTAGTTTGCAACTTGGGGTAGCTCTTACAGAAGTTGACTATCATTCTAGGATGAAGATGGAAACGTGAGGAATATTGAGATGAAAAATGAGGAAGTTTGCCAAAAAAAAATTTTTTCTCAACTACAATTCAACATTTTCCATCTTTCACCACCTCCTCAAACTCCCATCACTTTGGGAGTCATCTGCAGTGCATGTAAAAATGCAAATATTCTTCTTCGTTTTTGCTATTTCAATGATTTGCATCGTGAATTGAAAGATAAAGGAATAAACAGTTTGTCTAGGGTATGATGCAGTTTGTTATTTTATATGCGAAAAAAATCCTAGTAGAATTTTACATCTTGAAAGGAAATTTCAAATTTTGACAGTTACACGCTAAGTAGGGAAAAGCTTTGAGTTTTCGCACACACTATAGCTTCGGACACTTGATATTTTTTCGAATATTCCTGAGAATGAGTCTGACCTATTTTTTCAGGAAATGTCGGACTTAAGACTGGCTCTTAAAATATATTTTCATATAAGCCAGATTCATTAAAGCAATATGGGAAAAATATCAAATGTTCGAAACCATAGTGTGTACAAAGCCTGAAAATTACCCCCTAAGTTTTAAGCCTTTTGTTTTTAAAATTCTTCTAAAAAGCCTATTCAACAAGTAATTTTTGAAATTTTACATTTTGCTTGTTGATGTGCAATAAGGGGCGTGGCCTATTTTTAAAAATAAGCTTTTGGGATTCGCTTGGGTGACACTATATCTCTTTAAGGAACCAGTAGGGGAATTCTGTAATTTTCGTGGCATTATCACGCGTGAGTTCGAAACCTGACGATTCCAATCGAGCTTTTTTTGTCATATCATATGAGTTCGAAAATGCAATTCATTAATGTGTTTTAATGAAATCCCTTTACTTGATGATTTTATGAAAATACAGTACATCTTAGTTGATTTGTTCAATAAAATTCATTGTCATTTGAATTGCCAGAAATCTCAAATATGTGACTTCTGACAATGCCACGTGAGCTGAAACGGCAATGTTACGGCTACAGAATCGAATTTTTGAAAAAGCTCTCTTAAGATTCGAACCCAATTTGTCATATGGCATTGCCAGAGCGTTACAGAATTCCCCTTCAGGTTGACAAAAACAAAGGCTTCATTTAATTTTAATCGACTGGTATTCGACTTTTGGTATTAGTTTTTAACTTTTACCAAAAATCTCAAATTTAAATAATGTTATTAGTTGTTTTTTTTAGTTTTTATGAGATTTATCTTTTTTTCGATTTGCTCCTGTTTTTAATTGCGGTGCTTTGCTCGAGAAATGCTCAGAGTGTAATCCGGTAAAATCAGATTTAAAATTTTTAATTAAATAACAGTCACGAAATGCACATTCTGCAGTTTTGCTCTATCTTGTATTTTTGCATTAAATCCGAAACAAACTGTGAATTTTTAAGTGAAGATGCTGAGATGAAGTGAAAAAAAGCACCATTTTCTTTCAACATGATTCATCTTGGAAAATGCATAGATATTTTTGCTGCAACTGAAAAAGATGAAAATCGTGTGATGAAAAAGAAAAATATAATGTACATAACACATACCAAACACACCAAGAAAATTAGAAGAAACTATTCCCTCGATTGCACACAAATACTCCAGAGAATTCATCTAAATTCAACTCTGCTGTAGAATATTTTGCTCGACATTGGACGTGTTTCGACTGACAATATTGTATTCCATGTCTTTTTTTTTCTCTTTTTCTGCCCAAGCTCCCGTTCTGGAGTAGACGAGGGAAAAAAAATAGAGCCCTAAGACCCATTCCTGGAGACACACCATTGCATATATTTTCTTCGCTATGTTATTCAACATTTTTCCACCCACCTTCTGTCCAAGATAATTCTTTTTCTCACCCCCATGGGGTCCACCCTCAATGCTACCCATCTTGAGCCTCTATATGGCGGTGAGTAACCATAAATAATGCAAAAAAAAGGAGGGTGAAAGTTAAAAAAAAAACGAAGATAGACAAGAAAGTTCATTCTGTGCGCGTTTTTACCCATAAAATTGAAATCTCCACAATCTCTATATAACTTTATTCGTTCGTTTATTTTTTGGAAGAATTTCATTCTACGAAACTACAGAAATTTTTCAACACGGACAAACGCATAATTTATTAGATGGTTCAACCGTGCTTCAGTAGGTAAGATAAACGGCAGTATCTTTGACTATACCATTGTGAGACAGAGATGAACCAAACAGACATTCAATTTACACCGCATTTATGCAATAATTTATTGCACAATTGCACTACATTATGTAGTATTTATGAGCATACCTGAGTGACTAATAGCACTGGGGTATTCCACATTGATATGCACAATTTAAATGCAAATTCTCAAGGGACCCTTCAGTCGTAACGCCAACTGACAAAATTCCGAAAAGTAATCCATAGTCCAAATATAATACCTCAGCCGAAAAAGAGAGACAACCTCAAGATTCAGATTTATACTGCAGATAGTTTTCATTGACCAATATGAACAGATAGGGTAAGTGTGCCAAATTCCGGCCAGCTTGCAATTTCGGCCATATTTTTTGTTCCTCTAATTTCCGTGAATTTTTAGTTTTTGCATTATCTTGAGATTGTACAATGCAAAAAAATTACAAAAAATGTCGCTTCGACGAGCAAGATGATCTGAAAAAAACATTGAGAGAATTCTGGAAGGGCAAGGAACTATGAGAATGAAGGTGGCCGGAATAGGCCACCAATGCTATGTCTACATTTTTATTCATTTTAAAATGTATTAAGAATGATTTTAGAAAAAATAAAGATGATAAACTATCTGCAAGGTTCCAAGCAACACTCAATATACAAAAATATTCAATTTTTATTAAAAAAAATATTACATTTCAAACTTGAAACTTTGTCGCTTGCATGCAACTATGCCGAAATTTGGCACACAGGAGTAGGATTTTTTTTTAAAGGGAAATGTTCCTTCAATCCTTCAGTACAAATCCTTCTCTGGTATTAATAACCGATGATGTAGAGGAGACTGGAACAAAAAGTCACAAAACGGATATTTAATTTTTTTATCCTTAACTTCTAATTAGCGCAGTTTTATAGGAAATTTAACATCCAACCATTTTCTAAAAAGTGATTTTGCTACCATTCTCAAGATTGCTGGGGCAAATAGTACTAGGCATGGGGTATTATCACATTTTGCTTCACTTTATTATGGGCTCCCGTAAATTAAAAAAAAAAAACCTAAATGACATATTTTCATACGAAATTTATTCCTCTATATCTTTGTAAAACACCGTTTTCTCTATCTGAACTAGAAAAGCGCTTTTCAAGCTATCTTAGAAAAAAAGAGACTCCAAAACGTTAGACCAATTCAAACAACAAGTGGCGACACATTGCATTGACGTTTCTTTTCGCCGTGAGACATTAGAAATTTCTTCTGTTTTTCTTACTTTTGCTCCATAGCTTTTGTTACATTTTACCGCAAGTGGTCGTTTTTAATAAAAGGATTTCTAGAGAAAAGAATCTTTGTAAAATTGTAAAATAGATAGCAGTTTCGTATTCAAAGAATCAAAATCATTAATCACCAGTGCATCAATTTTGAAAAATAACTAGATAATAATTGATATTTTCTGCAAGGAAAATATTTCAAAAATAGGGCTAAAATTTCGATATTTTTTACTTTCCTAAATTCGGTCTTTGAATTCTAAGAAACTTACGACATTGAAGAAAGTCTAGGGTAACGTGTGTTATTTCGGGACACTTTTGTAACACTTTCGAGTTCCAAACATCTTAATGACTTCTCAAATTATTTTTTTCTTTGTTAATACAAATATTTATGTTCCTTATTCTATCCAGAATAAGATTCTTACCGAAAATTGTTGAAAAATCCATATTTTTTTATTCAAAATAGCTAAAAATGTAAAGAAGTAAGAATGGTATATGTCGGGACAATTGGGTATTTTGGGACAGACAAAAATCGCTATTATGCAAATAAATTTCACTGAGCCTGATTATTTATCTTTAAGTAGAAGGTTTAAACTTCAATCTTTCATAAAAAATTTGTTTAAATTTCACTTGTAAAGTTTTATGTTTATTTGATACGTCAAGAGCTTAATATTACAAATAAAACTTAAAAATAATAAGGAAACAAATATTTATAGGATTTTTGATGTGTCCAAAAATACTCGTATTATGTCCCGAAAAGCACTTTGTCCAGAAATACCGCGCTTTACCCTATAGAGGCTATCCATAAAAAAAGTTTTAAGTCTCTATCTTATTTATTTATTTTGAAAGATATTGAATTTTGAAAATTCCGATTTGTGACTTTTTGCCCCAGTCTCCCCTATCGTTTTCGAAAAATAGCAATTTTCGTAAAATAGTTCTACCCATTTTTTTTAAGAACCTTTTCCTTATGATATCTCAGAAACTTGACGTAATGATCTATAAATTTCTTCGGGAGGTTAACAAGACAACAATAACTCCGAAAATACCGATAGTTTCCCATCACACGAAAAAAGTTGTCATTTTATTGATGTAATGTTCGATGGCTTTAAAAGGTAATTATTAGTTTGTATATGGGAGCTACCATGGTGTAGTCAGAGCAAAAATCTAAAAATATATCATTAAAACATACGGCATACGTTGAATTTAAGTCAAATTTCTTTAAGACCGGTAAAACCGTTTTCGAGAAATGAAAGACATAGCTTGTAAATATTCAGAAGGATATCGTTAATTTTTCAAGAACTCAAAGTTTTTTTCAGCTTGGTTTTCGGTAAATTTCAAATCATTTACTAACATCTAAAACATGGGCCATTTCATCACTGGCGATGGGTGGACCTGCTTCCGTACAATTTTGCCCATTGTCCTTTGTGAATCATTTGAAGTTTTTTGGTTGAAAAATTCATCTTTAATAACATTTTGAAGAGCATCAATTTTTTTGAAAAATCCTATTAATATTTTCTGATAAAAGGATTTAATTTTGAAGTATCAAATTTCTTAAAGCCTTATGGATAATATGCAACAAATTTTTCAATTATTTATCTTAATTGGAAATTTTAAACTTTGTTTTATATCTTCCACTTTAAAGCTGGTTTTACTGTAGACTTTAGGGTGAGCGTCATTTTAAGTCAAAAGAAAAATGAAATGCTTAAGTATATATGATTTTGACATAATGCGATAGCTCCAATGATTGGCTCCTCTATGTGTAGTGTTCTTGCAATAAAAAGCTTGATAAATAAATATCTTTTTATTTACTTATTGATTTTATATTTTGAGTGGATTATATTGCTAGAACCAGACTTAAATTAGGAGGCTATAAAGTTATCGATTTATAAGATTTTCAACCTTTATCCTTTTTGGAAAATGTGGAATACTAAAAAAAAATTTCGGCCTTGTTTTCTATCTCACGTTCGAATTTAAATTTATGTATGGACCAGGAAAATGCCGCAGCAACTGCATGATAATATCCAATAAAGTGTAGATTGTATATGCCTCTGGCATCTATATGATGTTATATGCCTTAAATTAAGACAAACGAATATAATCGGATTTACTTGAAGCACAATTGGCAGGGGATCTAAAGGGAATAATATTACAGGTATTCTATAATAATTTTACCAGAATTTGCTCATAGGAAGATTTCTTTTAATACTTATTTCCTCCTTTAAAATAGTTCAGTAAATTTTCCTGCTTTCCCTGAATTGGGACATCAAATTCCCCGAAGGGATAATAGAAAATTTTGTGAAAATTCATGGCTTTAGGAATGGGTGAATGGCTAAAATTTGTGCAACATGTGCAAATTATATGAATTTGGCGATGGTATAATACGATGTATAGAACTTTGGGAAAATTGGGGGAAAGATATTGAAACAAATATTTTCTAATTAAATTCTGTGAGTATGTATTTCTTGCATCAAATTTTTTGTTGTAGTATAATTGGTATGAGGTATCAATTTCTAACATATTCATTGGCTGAAAATTTGTACGTGAGATATAAGATTTAGTATGAAGATACAACTTTAAAATGTTTATCAATTTGGTGAGAAAGCATTTAAATTACATCCTTTGCACAACATTGATGTCCTCCATATACATTTTCCCACAAAGACGAACTGCACTGATACGTGTTCCCATTTGTATAATAGCTGTATTAGAGCTTCAACGAAACCTGTGCTCTCTTTCTCGTCAGGCATCGTAAATTTTGCCACCACATAACCATCCCTTATCACATACCCCATCCACATGATAAAACTCATCCATGTCTAACCCCCATTCCTATATGATGCCCGCATTAAGATAAAAGTCAATTTAATTAATTTACTGAGGTACGTGTGGTTATAGCTGTGATTGGGACCAACATTTTACATATAACGTAACTTTTGCTACCTCTTTTTCCAGCTCTATTTTCTCTGGAATCTCCCCCCCCCCCCCCCCTTCTTTTGAACATCCCTGAAGCTAGCACTTCAAACGTGTATAAATACATTGTCCCATTAACCACCAATTTCCACCATCTAACTGCAAGGAGACAGAATCAGAAAAAAAAGAGGTGAACTTTGTCCAAACTGTCCCAAATATCTCTGCAAAAGAGCACCGGGGGAATGTAAAAATCTAGAGATATGTTTGTTTTACGTTATAGATCTTGTGATTCTTTGTTGAGCATTAGAGAGTAAATTGACAACTAATCTCGTACATCATACCATTAAATATTTATCCGAGACACTTTTTCTTCTGAACAAGCAGACGAAATTGTCGGGTTTATGTCTTTGGTTCGGTACTATTTCGAGTCGATCATATGGTCGAATAAAAAAATTATAAAAAATAGCTATTTCAAACTACCTTCAAAAATACATCTCACTTAAACAGGGGGTTAATAAGTATCGTCAGTGAGTAAACCGTGCGTGGCAGATCGGCAGATCGCGCCGATCTGTCTACAAGATCGTGTTGATCGGCATCCAAAGTAAACCGTGAGTGGCAGACCTGTTTACAACTTGTAAAAGAGCGTGGCGTGGTTGGGGTTACTGGATGAGCTGTCAGAGATGCAGGAAGGCGAAGTCGTTGAAGCCCCTCACAGACATGGAGCTACTTTCTACTCAATTTGAGCAGAAGAGATTTACGAAATGTCGTGGGTGTCTCACCGGCCACCTTTTAAGCTTTCACCTGTTCAGGATGGGATTAGCGCCATCAGCATCTTGTAGAGGCTGTGAGGCTGCCCTATAGATAGCCGAGTACTTCATTAAATGTATGTAGAGAAATTCTAGCATCGTCCAGCGAGGGGCAGGATCTTACGCCCAAGACGTTTCTGAATTATATTCATAAATCTAATTGGTTCCGAATAGAGAAGATGCACGGGAGATACAAAGGGCTCAACAAGCCTGGGTATCACTATCCCGTTTTACCATAATATAATCTAAATCTAATCTAATCTAAACGTCGTTTTAAACCGGTGGCAGCCAAAATCCCGAAAGCCAAAATCCCGAAAACCAAAATTCCGAATTTTCAAAATCCTGACAGGGATGTAATTATATGGAGGAAAATGTTTAGAATAATTTCCTAAAACACAGTAGATTTCCCTTTGCCTCGAGCAAGCGCGGGTACAATCGTGGGAGTAGCTGTGACACTTTTAAGAATTCGGGATTTTGGCTTTCGGGATTTTGGCGTTCAAGATTTTGGCCCATTCAGGATTTTGGCGTTCGGGATTTTGACCGGCACCCGTTTTAAACAATTAATTGTATTGGCTTGATTTAGGATTACCGAAACGGTATAGCTCTTGTCTTTACCATCAAAATTGAAAGGAAAGCTATTTCAGACCGTGGTTCGCCCGGCAATACTCTATGGCTCTGAATGTAGAGCAGGGACCAAAACTAACGATAGAAAGCTTCATGTTGCAGAAATGCGAATGCTGAGGTGGTCGTTGAGAGTCCCCTTAAAAGATAGGGTATGAAATGAACATGAAGAGGGAAGTAGGGCACCTTTGAATTGAGGTACTTTTGAAATAGGGCTTTTTTCTCCATTTTTAAATGGAACTGGACCATACTATGTTACAATTTAGCTCAAAAAATCAATTGTGAAGCTGAATCGTATATCGACAAGGATCAGTTCCATTTAAAAATAGGAGAAAAATGGCAAATTTTAAAGCTGTCCCATTTCAAAGGTGTCCCATTTTCCTTTAAGGGGCAGCATGCGAGTAGAGAAATGTGGCGATAAGCTTGCAGAATCACAGCTTGTATTTTGCTTTTTGATTATGATTTTGGTGTCAGAATTGACAGATTTTTGTCATATTATTTCCAATCTTTAA